>NW_024380100.1:0-16073 GCF_016835505.1 Polypterus senegalus
CCTAGGTAAGATGCAGATATATACTGTATATATTCATTTTATATATATTAATTAGATATGGTTGTTCTACTGTCAACCTTAATGTATAAATATTTTAATTAGAAAACTTTTATCTTATAAGAATGAAGGTTTGTTTTGCACTTTAGTGGTCAAATTTTTGCTTAACAATACCTGTTTGATTTTGTATTAGTATACTTATACAGTGGAACCTCGGTATACGTCCTTAATCCGTTCCAGACCCTTTGACTTATACCAAACAGGACGTATACCAAACAAATTTTTCCCATAAGAAATAATGGGAAAATGATTAATCCGTTCCCATGGAAAAAAAAATCCTATTGCTATTGGCATATTATACATTGATGGGGTTGTATAAAATAATTTGAACACTGCTTAATACTAAAATACATAAATACAAAAAGCAAGTCGTGGCTTTGTCTCGAGAGAGGTAAACAAGGTTAGCATGAAAGTAATGATCCAAACAAAGGTCTTATACCAAGCAAAATTTTTTGTGTCCAAACAGGACATATACCAAGTTGGTCTTATTCCAAAGCAGACGTATACCGAGGTACCACTGTATTTATTAGAAATTATCATAGTATTAATTAATAATAATAATACAAGTAAATGGGGTATATCTTTGTTTTTGTTGATTAATCTGTGGAAAGCACCTTGAGTTGATGTAAATGTATGATAAGCTGCAATATAAATAAAGTTTTTATTACTATTATTAACTGCAATTTGATCTCATTGTTTAGTGAGCATTTAATAACATTTATTTCAATAGCACATTTCCAAACAAACAATGAAGCTCAAAGTGCTTTAAAAGATGTATCTGTATATCTGACAAGAATATTCTTCATCAATAACTCTGATGAAAGACATTCAATTTTTGAGCTATTTGCATGGTGACTTTCCATGTTTTGCTGGCGTATGTCACAGTAGGGAGGGCGATAAGAGTTATACAGATGTAGTTTGATAATGGTGTTCTTGGTCAGAATACTGCAAGAGTAAGTAAATTATGTCGATTTCTTCAAGTGGAGTTTGGTTGACGATTTGGGTTCTTGTTGGCTGACTAACATTGATTTTCATGGTCTTGGCTTTACCATTGATGATTCATAAGCCAACCTTGCCTGCAGTCCTTTCTAAATTATTTGTATTATGTTGAAGGCTGTTTCTTGTTTTTGCGAGCAGTGTGATGTCATCAGCGAAGTCAAGGTCTATCAGCCTTAAATGTCCAATCCATTACATACCACACTGTACTCCGTTTACTGCTTGACGCATAACAAAATCAATCACCAACAAGAACAAAAGTGGTGGACAATGTGCAACCTTGACATACAAATTTTAGTCATTTGTGCCAATATTGGTTTTCACACAGTAGCTGGAGTTTCGGCACCAATCTTTGAAGACATTTGCATAGTATTGTGAAATACCATATAGTTGTGCCAATATTAGTTTGCACGCAGTAAATGGAGCTTGGGTACAAATCTTTGAAGACATTTACATAGTGCTGTGGAATACAATAGTCTGACAATATGCCATAGTGACTCTTTGTACACACTGCTGAGGGCCTTCATAAAGTTAATGTAGTTTATTGATATGGGTCAAAGTTACTAAAGGCATTGTTCAATGACATTACACAATGTAAATATTTGCTCACAGCATGACCAACCAGAAAGAAATCACGTTTGCTCTGTTTGTTAATGTTTTTTCCATTGCATCACGTACCCACCTAAGTAACACAGTACAAAAGACCTTGCCGGGGACAGACAGAAGGGTAATGCATTGGCAGTTGCTGCAACCCAAAACGTTACCATTCTTCGGGTACACATTCTTCCTGCCAGCAGTTGTTAAAAAAATCAGTTAGTAATTTAACAACAAGAAACTGCCAAGCTTTAACATTTTTGCTGTTATCTGGTCATGGCTTGCAGCTTTACCATTTTTCATAGACTTAATAACGTCATAGACTTTTTACAACAGGGACTTAAATATCGGTCCACATCCCATTTTTTTGTACTACTCGGCTCTCGGTAATCCTTGCACTTGGTGATCTTTTAGGGGAGTCTTAACTCATTTAATTCTGTGACCTTTACTCTAAATTCTCAGTGCCTTCCTGTACATTTTTCTTTCACCTACAGCTAAGGTCAGCCATCAAATCATATGTCATTCCCTTAGATCCTTTATTTAATCTCATTCATTTTTTAAGTTGGTTTTTATAATCAGTTTTTAATCCAAACCTGATTCTAAGCCGTATGCTTGCCTTTGTTTGCAGCCAAGAAACCTTTCTCACTTGCATTAGAGGTAGATTTAGATCTGGCACCTTCCTCTCCCTTAGGATGTGATTAAATTTTAAATTCAATTAAAAAATTTCTAAAAAAAAAAACAACAAAATATCAATTTACTCAACACTAAATTGCTCATAGAAGTTATACAACCCCCAAGAAATACTGTTTAATGGGCTTAGGCCCTGACACAATTTGTAATTTGCTCTATGTTTTTTAAGGTTCAAGACTGTTTTCATAGGTTCTCGTTATTCCCTCTAACCACATCTTTGTAGCCATTTATACTTTTCTCTCACTTGCTTTGGGCATTACTATTTCTTTTATCTACAGATTTTTCTACTTCAAGATTTTTCATCGGAATCCCTTTCAAATATAAATAAGAAGCTGATTTCAATAAGCTCTGTAGTGGCTAAGCTCTTCCTGGCATCTGGTGAAAAAACTAAGGTCAGGGTTCCATGTATTCTTGGAGGAATTTATTTTATAATACAATTCTGGTACAATTTTCAGCTTCTTACAATAATCTCTGTTCTTAAAATACTACATCTCTTAAGAAAGGTGTACTTATTAACAACAGTGTTATTTGCTTTAACTGTTGTAGGGTAGCATACAGTTAACAGAACACCTTTTTTGTTTTATCTCTCAACCATCTCCAAATATAAAGGGGGTGTGGGTGGTAGGATTTGCAAGGCTAGTAAAGAGAGAACTTTCCTTTGTTGTCTTACTGATGTTTGTGATTTTTCACTTGCTTAATTCCCCTTTTAACATTTTTTTTAAATAAATTACAAAAAAATAATAGATGATAATTATGATTAGAAAACCCATAAATGTGCTTGCTTTATCTCACTCTCTCTTGCTTGCTAACCAACATATGATGAAGAAGCATCTCTCTTACTGATCTGATGAAGAAGACCATCACACCATGAACTGAAGTGCACAGCTTCAGCCATATTGAGACAGGTTTGAGGCCTGTTCTGAAGAAAGCTGAGCACCAATGATGCTTTAGAGACATTTTAAGTAATCACAAGTCTGTGTGCCACCTGAAACTACACATCACCATTTATTCAAGTTGTATGGTTGCCAGTATTCAAATGTACTTTGCATTTTGTTATTATTTATGAATATTACCAATAATAAATTATTTTATGTGTAACTTAACTCCTGCTTGTCTTTTTACTACATCTAATTGCCTGAGGTTATAGATATAGAAGGGAAGGTGGGGACAAGTTATATATAATAATACCTTATAAACAGTGGTAAGTCTGTGAGATTAGGCATTCTAAGGCAACATATTAATAATACAATAGGGGAAAGTGGAGGAAAATATATATAACTCTACCAAGATAAAACAATTGGCATAGTTGGCAGGATTTTGGCGTAACCATGTTTTGCACCCTGTTTGCAAATACTGTTTTGATGTATGTGTTTGTTTATGTATGTGAATTTTAGGGCACGTAGTGTACAAATGCAGTGGAAGTAAAACATTGTTTGGTTGCTGAATGGAATACATCCAACAAAGTGTAGAGACTTCGTGTGTCACGAGGATACCCGCATGTTTGTTAGTACTGGTGGTAGTGAGTCCCTGATTAAAGTGCTAGGGAGTGGTGAAAGATGCATGTGTCATTCATACGGCATTTAAGTGGTTAAAGTGCTAGGGAGTGATGGGACATGCATTCGTCATTCATACAGTACTTATTCGTTTAGGATCTTTGTGTATGTATGTGTATGTTTGCTTACAGGGGTAAAAGTAGGCCAACCCATAACGAATTTGGCAAATTGTATTAGAGTAAAATTGTAGACTCAGAAATGCCTAAATTTATATTAAAGTCAGCCATTTTCCAGTGAAGTGGCAGAGGCAAGCAGGCTAAAGCTAGGAAACCTGTAATTCAGGTTGAGAAAGCAGAAGCTGAGCTGAGTGTGCCACAAAATGGAAGGGGCCTGGAAGGATTAAAAGCAAGAAAACGGAGATCAGGTTTAAAGAAGACAGCTGCTGTTACAAGAGATCTACTAGCTTGTATTATTTGTAATAAGGAAGATCATGATGAGGAAGAAAAAAGCAAAGTGAATGAAAGTGAAAGTTATGGAATGCTGTGTGAGAGTTTTGAAAGATGTAACAGTTGGTGTGATAATTGTGAACTGTTAGCATGTAGAAAGCACTTTACCACTGGTAAAGTAGAAAGCAGTGAAAGCAGGGGAAACAAGGAGAGAAAACCACCTATGGTGAAAGTTAGGGCAATAGTAACCAGATCGGACTGGAACCCTAAAACATGGGTGGGTGTCTTATATGAGACAGATGAGTGCTCAGATAAAGAGTGGGAATGTGAGTGTAAGGAAAAGGAGAGGGATGAAAGGAAGGGAAAACAGCTAAGGTGTTTCCTTCCATTATTCTCCACTGCACCACAATTTGCAGGTGATTCTGAGGTCTGTCCATTATTTAAAGAACATGCTACACCGATAGATATTTCACCACTGTTAAGAAAGGTGACCAGTGCTGCATTGAAATTTGATTTAGGACAAAGAAATCTGATAGGAGACAGAGGAGCTGGTGAGTGTGAATGGCAATTATTGACTAGAGGACATGAACTGGATAATGGCTTAAGGATACTGAGTAAAGAAAGTGTGGAATTAAAACAAAGAACAATGGAAATTAATGGAATTCACGTGTTTGTGTGTTAAAGGTCTAAAAGTGCTAATGCAAGGATGGCTGAGTTGGAAAGAAAGTGCACCAGTTTAGGATTTGGTTTGAATGAACCAGGACAAGCCAAAGAACAAAGGGTGGGGGATGGTGCAGCAGGAAGCTCAGCCAGCAAGCCAGGAATGCACAGGGGTGTGAAAGTCCTAACAGCTGTGCTAGGGCCAGCAGTAATTAAAAAGCACACACACTTAGGTTCAGTAATTCGAAACCTGACTGACCAGTTGTTTAAAAAGACAGCTTATGAATCTCCCTGCAATAAAATGGAGAAAAGTGAGCTGGTCTTTAGTAAAGAGCATAGGTATTTTTTAGGAGAGATGCTGGGTCTGGCACTTGGATTCTGGAGAGGTTTTAGCCCACACGTTCAGGTAGCAGTTACCATAAAATAAAAAAACACACAGGCAATGAAAAAAAAAATAGAAGGGTAGCGCAGGAAGACAGGAATGGGAAAATAGTTATTTCTGTTTCAATTTTCTGGCCTTTTGCAATAGTGCTACTTCTATTGTGAGGTTTTATGGACTTTGGGTTGGTGCAAGTAATAAATAGTGAAGACAATTAGCAGAGTAAAATCCATGCAGGAGATTGGGTCACCACTAGCACATTGGAACGAAGTGGCATTAGTGGCTAAGCTGTTCCAATGAATGCCTAGAAGCAAAGTTTGAGTGTTGGCACTAGGTCGACAACCAAGAAGATGAGATGGACAGAAACTGCTTTTTCACCTTCTCTTTTGCAGACCTGCCTACATAGTGGAACAAATAAAGAAGCTAGGAAAAGACGACAAAAAATACAAGCAAAGACTAAAGACAAAGACATGCAGAAGAACTGAAAAGACAGCAAGAAAAAGACAGTTACTGGGGTTTAAGTGAGTAACAAGTCCACAAGTTATGCAATAAGAAGGCTAGTCACAATAGCTATAGTTTTAAAGGAAAGGTTTGTTCATTACTGCAGCAAATTTATATTCCAAGGGGTGGAAACTGAACAAACCAGTTAGGAATGCCAAAATAAGGGGATTCATTTTGGATTCATAAAATACACATTCTGGGTATTAATTAATTAAGTGGGATAATCAATATAATTAATACTATTTTTAAGGAAAATGTATACTAAGCAAATTGGTAAACATTTCAGGAAAGCAGGTGCAGCTGGTACATTTGCAAGTCATATAGGCTGTGATGTTTAGGTATAGTCTAATTGGGAAGATACAGAAGCCCTGCTGAGGTTGTCAGCTGTGGTACAAGCAGAGGACCAGTGTGCCAATTCTGAACCGAGGAGTTTAGCACAGCAAGTATGCATATGGTGAGCAAACTCTAGGGGTGGCCTACTGGGGGAATGATGAGAGTTGCATAGCTGTGATGTCTCATGGTGGTGATGCCAGCCTATACTGGTAAAGGCTGATGGCAATCAAGAGTTGTACCATTGGTAGAAAAGCACAAGAGGCAACTAAATCAACCCCAAATGTGTGAAGAGGGGGAACAGATGTTGGTTTGTGAACAGTTTGTGCAGTGGCACATGTGCTCTCACTTGGGCAGAAGTGGTTGTACTGGCACCTGTGGTAGGTTACCTTTCAAAATTTGATATTAACTTTACAGCTGCATATGCTTAAACAGATAGTTTGGGACAGGGATCTAATTAGCAGTTAGACACAAAACCAGTACAGATTAAGAATTCACACAATAGACTTAATTTTCAGTGGGCTAGTTTAGTGGAAGGTGTCGACTTGTCTCATTTTGAATCACCAGACCTGATGACATATGAAGACTGCAGAAAGCTAAAGAAACAGTTGAAGCAAGTCATCAGGAGAGCTTCCAAGTTCTTCTGATTGTCTTTGAAATAAAGAAGATATATAATGGACAAATAGTCACGGACAACTTTTAACACTGGGAGAGCAAATACTGCAATACAATGCACAAGTTATCCATCAGACTCTTTAAACAATTAAGACTGTTTATAAAGACATTGTGTGCTTCCCATGGGCTCACCACCTATGGGAGGGACCAAGGAGGTCGGGTGCAGTGTGAGTTGGGTGGTGGCCGGAGGCGGGGACCTTGGGACGTGGAATGTCACCTCTCTGAAGGGGAAGGAGCCTCAGCTAGTGCGCGAGGTTGAGAGGTTACGGCTAGATATAGTCGGACTCACCTCGACGCACAGCTTGGACTCTGGAACCAATCTCCTTGAGAGGGGCTGGACTCTCTACCACTCTGGAGTTAACCCGGTGAGAGGCGCCGAGCAGGTGTGGGCATACTTATTGCCCCCCGACTTGGAGCCTGTGCGTTGGGGTTTACCCCGGTGGACGAGAGGGTGGCTTCCCTCCGCCTTCAGGTGGGGAAGGGGCCTGACTGTTGTTTGTGCATATGCGCCGAACAGCGGTTTGGAGTATCCACCCTTTTTGGAGTCTCTGGAGGGGGTGCTAGAGGGCATACCTTCTGGGATTCCCTCGCTTTGCTAGGAGACTTCAATGCCCGTGGGCAATGACAGTGAGACCTAGAAGGGCGTGATTGGGAGGAATGGCCCCCCGATCTGAACCCAAGCGGTGTTTTGTTATTGGACTTCTGTGCTTGCCACGGATTGTCCATAACGAACACCATGTTCAAGCATAAGGGTGTTCATATGTGCACTTGGCACCAGGACACCATAGGCCTCAGTTCGATGATCGACTTTGTGGTTGTGTCGTCGGACTTGCGGCCATATGTCTTGGACACTTGGGTGAAGAGAGGGGTGGAGCTGTCAACTGATCACCACCTGGTGGTGAGTTGGCTTCGATGGTGGGGGAAGATGCCGGTCAGACCTGGTAGGCCCAAACGTGTTGTGAGGGTATGCTGGGAACGGCCGGCAGAGTCCCCTGTCAGAAGTAGCTTCAACTCCCACCTCCGGCAGAACTTCAACCACGTCCCGAGGGAGGTGGGGGACATTGAGTCCAAATAGGCCATGTTCCGTGCCTCTATTGTTGAGGCGGCTGACCGGAGCTGTGGCTGCAAGGTGGTCAGTGCCTGTCGCGGCGGCAATCCCCAAACCCGTTGGTGGACACCGGCGGTAAGGGATGCCGTCAACCTGAAGAAGGAGTCCTATAGGACCTTTTTGTCCTGTGGGTCTCTGGAGGCAGCTGATAGGTACCGGCAGGCCAAGCGAAAACGGCTTCGTTGTTGCTGAGGCAAAAACTCGGGCATGGGAGGAGTTTGGAGAGGCCATGGAGAACGACTTTCGGACGGCTTCAAGGAGATTCTGGTCCACCGTCCGGCGTCTCAGGAAGGGGAAGCAGTGCAGTGTCAACACTCTATATGGTGGGGATGGTGCACTGCTGACCTCGACTCGGGACGTTGTGGGTCGGTGGGGAGTAGTACTTCGAAGACATCCTCAATCCCACTAACATGCCTTCCAATGAGGAAGCAGAGCCTGGGGACTCTGAGGTGGGCTCTCCCATCTCTGGGACTGAAGTTACCGAGGTGGTCAAAAAACTCCTTGGTGGTAGGGCCCTGGGGGTGGATGAGATACGCCCGGAGTTCCATAAGGCTATGGATGTTGTAGGACTGTCTTGGTTGACACGTCTCTGCAACATCGCATGGACATCGGGGACAGTGCCTCTGGATTGAAAGACCGGGGTGGTGATCCCCCTCTTTAAAAAGGGGGACCGGAGGGTGTGTTCCAACTATTGAGTGATCACACTCCTCAGGCTCCCTGGAAAAATATATTCGGGGGTTCTGGAGAGGAGGGTCCGTCGGATAGTTGAACCTCGGATTCAGGAGGAACAGTGTGGTTTTCATCTGGGTCGCGGAACAGTGGACCAGCTCTATACCCTTAGCAGGATCCTGGAGGGTGCATGGGAGTTTGCCCAACCAGTCTACATGTGCTTTGTGGACTTGGAAAAGGCGTTCGACCGTGTCCCTCGGGGAATCCTGTGGGCGGTGCTCCGGGAGTATGGGGTACCGGACCCCCTGATAAGAGCTGTTCGGTCCCTGTACAACCGGTGTCAGAGCTTGGTCCGCATTGCCGGCAGTAAGTCAAGCCCGTTTCCAGTGAGAGTTGGACTCCGCCAGGGCTGCCCTTTGTCAACGATTCTGTTCATAACTTTTATGGACAGAATTTCTAGGCGCAACCAGGGTGTTGAAGGGGTCAGGTTTGGTGGACTCAGGATTGGGTCACTGCTTTTTGCAGATGATGTTGTCCTGTTTGCTTCATCAGGCCGTGATCTTCAGCTCTCTGGAGCAGTTCGCAGCAGAGTGTGAAGCGGCTGGGATGAGAATCAGCACCTCCAAATCCGAGACCATGGTCCTCAGCCGGAAAAGGGTGGAGTGCCCTCTCAGGGTTGGGGGGGAGATCCTGCCCCAAGTGAAGGACTTTAAGTATCTCGGGGTCTTGTTCACGAGTGAGGGAAGAATGGATCGTGAGATTAACAGGCGGATCGGTGCGGCATCCACAGTGATGCGGGCTCTGCATCGGTCTGTCGTGGTGAAAAAAGAGCTGAGCCGTAAGGCAAAGCTCTCAATTTACCAGTCGATCTACGCTCCTACCCTCACCTATGGTCATGAGCTATGGGTAGTGACCGAAAGAACGAGATTGCGAATACAAGCGGCTGAAATGAGTTTCATTCGCAGGGTGTCTGGGCTTTCCCTTAAGGATAGGGTGAGGAGCTCAGTCATCTGGGAGGGGCTCAGAGTAGAGCTGCTGCTCCTCCGCATCGAGAGGAGTCACATGAGGTGGCTCGGGCATCTGATCAGGATGCCTCCTGGACGCCTCCCTGGTGAGGTGTTCCGGCACGCCCAACCGGGAGGAGGCCCCGGGGAAGACCCAGGACACGCTGGAGGGACTATGTCTCCCGGCTGGCCTGGGAATGCCCTGGGATTCTCCTGGAAGAGCTGGAAGAAGTGGCCGGGGAGAGGGAAGTCTGGGCTTCTCTGCTTAAGCTGCTACCCCTGCGACCCGACCTCGGATAAGCGGAAGAGGATGGATGGATAAAGACATTGTAGAAAACATTCATCAGGGTGGAGTGTTGTGATGTGAGATTTTGCATATAACATGATAAATATTTTGTACGTCTTTATTTGTAATTTAGGCAAAGCAATGTAATTTAGTGTTTACCCCCCTCCCCCCAGTTTACGACTGAGTATCTTTGCATTTTACGACAGAGTTGGGAGAGGATGTGTCTTAAACCAGTTTGGCAATATTTCTATGCTAAAGTCTTTCAACCCCCTGCAAGGAAGCCAGGTTAGCTTAACATATGGTCTTGTGGGGTGTGGCAGGTGTTAAGATGTTCTATTCCCCCATTGGTCTGAGGTATGGCTGTTTGGAACTGGCTTGTCTCAGAGGCCTCTAAGTACCATGATGTCCTATTGGCTGTTGGGGTTGGACAGAAAACCCATAAATTTGCTTGCTTTATCTCACTCTGTCTCTCTTGCTTGCTAACCAACATATGATGATGAAACATCTCTCTTACCAATCTGATGATGAAGACCATCACACCATGAACTGGAGACAACAAGATGAAGAGCACAGCTTCAGCCATATTAAACAGGCTTGAGGCCGGTTCTGAAGAAAGCTGAGCATCAATGATGCCTTAACAAGAGACATTTTAAGTAACTACAAGTCTGTGTGCCACCTGAAACTACACATCACCATTTAATCAGGTTGTATGGTTGCCAGTATTCAAATGTACTTTGCATTTTGTTATTATTTATGAATATTATCAATAATACATTATTTTATGTGTAATTTAACTTCTGCTTGTCTTTTTACTACATCTAATTGCATGAGGTTATAGATATAAGTTATATACAATAATATCTTATAAACAGTGGTAAGTCTGTGAGATTAGGCATTCAAAGGCTACATATTAATAATACAATAGGGGAAAGTACAGCAAAATATATATTACTCTACCAAGATAAAACACCTAGTCACCCACCATTCATCACAATCAATTCAGCAAAGAGGACTGATGATTGTGCCTGATTCACCAAGGGAGACATCTTCCCCCTGGTGGACTGCAAAGACACTTACTTGTTTTAACACCAAAAAGGCTGAGACACGCTGGTCCAGCTGAAGCAGTTTAATTACGGGAAGGTTTTTGGCTTTTCTGAAAATAATGAATCCCCTTTTATTAAATGGAAAGATGAGTTTTTCTGAACACTGCAGTTATATGCTATACATCTTTTGCTATTCCTGTTTTTCTTTTCATACACTTACCAAACTTTAGGAATATACAGTTCACAGTTGCAATGCACTTGCACTGAAAACTATAGTCTACTAATGTTAGACTTCATTCAGGTCCGAATAGGCTGTAGCTTATTTCTTTCATCTTTGATTGACATGTTTGAGAAAAAATGTAATTTTTCTGGCTCCAAGAACAAAATGTACAAGTAAGTAAAGGGACTTAATAAGTCTTGATTTATAAATAACTAGCAAACCCGAGGTGTACCATATGCTGCATAATCAGGCCGGTTTTTTAATGATTTTTAAGCACAGAGAAAAAATTAACATTTGAAAAATCGTTTATGTAATAAATCATCAAGAAAAGCAACATTCTAACAATGCACGGAACGAACCAACACACAATCGTCTGTGACTGAAAACTGGCGGACCGCAATCGCGCCTTCTCCTGCCAGACGGAGGGATGGGGTTGCGCTCAGGCGCGGAGTGTGGAATGGGAGGAGAGGAGAAGGACGTCCATTCAGCTCCCTCCGTCATGCTAGTCTGCTGATTTCTCGTTCAGTATGCACTGACCGCTCTCATGCGCCTAGCTCCAATTCATCACTTGAGTTGTTGTCGCCTTTACACAGTCCAGATGCACCTGTGACTCACGTAGACATTTCATTGCTCTGTGAGGTTTTGGCTGATTTTCTATATATAATCCACCAAGACACCCGACCACGGTAGTAGCGAGGTGGGAGGGGAGTGTGTACAAAGGGTAGGGATGTAACCAGTGGGAGCGTATGAGTCGCACTTAGTGGGAATTCCACGGTTTGCAGCACGAATGAGGTTCAACGGCTTACCCACGCCTAGACACACGCTGAATCTCATGCATAATTATTTATTGAATGCTAAACACTTCTGGAAAGACACGGTTGTCTAAAACGGGTTGGTGTGAGAATACAACAGTAATTGAATGAAAAGATGGAACTCTGGAGAGAGCAAAATACAACACAATAGTGAACCCGCTGCATAACAAACGCGCGATAATTATTTATTGATGGGTGAACACTTCTGGAAGGACACAGTTGTCTAAAAAGGTAGGGTTTGAGGATACAACAGAAAGTGAATGAAAAGATGGAACTCTGGAGAGAGCAACATATAATTGTCCGTGAGTGAAGAAGACGCATGTTTGTCACGGATGCGAATTGCTGAATGTAGCATGTAAAACAGTTTTCTATGGTGCACGCTGTCGCGGCGTAACGTAAAACTCGGTTTTAAAGACTGCTTACTTCATTGTGTTTTAACCTCAATTGTAAAGGATTGTTTTAAGGATCCCATGGAATACCCTCAAAACCGCTTTTACACGCTGCACATGGCAACTCACCTTCGTGAGAAACATGCCTCTATGAACAGTCAAGGTGGCTCGGAGGTACATGAGGCCTCTACAACAGACGAATATAAATGACGCCGTTCTTTCTGTTTCGTCGCGTCCGAGTTGGTGGGTGTGGCTCTGCGAGTTGTCATCGTATCCAATGGTCTTGGAGTTGGTGGGCGTGTCTCTCGCTGCGCCGCGCCGTAGGTGTCTTACTTGTCGGTGGCTTAGTGAATCCACACCGAATTCCGTGGGTGTCTTGCCTTAGTGAATCTATACTAATAAAAGGCAAAGCCCTCACTGAATGACTGACTCACTCACTCATCACTAATTCTCCAACTTCCTATGTAGGTAGAAGGCTGAAATTTGGCAGGCTCATTTCTTACAGCTTACTTACAAAAGTTGGGCAGGTTTCATTTCGAAATTCTATGCGTATTGGTCATAACTGGAACCTATTTTACTCTATATACTGTAATGGACTTCAGCTCGATGGCCGTGGGTGGAGGAGTGCGTGCGTCACATCATCACGCCTCCCACGTAATCACGCGGAACTGACTGTGAACACAGTACGTAGAAAACAAGGAACAGCTCCAAAGAGTGCTGAAGAAAAAAGCCTACAAGCATATTCATAAGTGCAGCTACTGCGGAAACAAAGCACTGTGTAAACCGTAAGTTTAAATTAAGTTTATGGACACGCTCCCGCTGCCATTTGTCATGCCTTTGTCGAATACTTTATTCGCAAGATACAAGTTTAATGAGAAGACACGAGGTATAAACGAGACTTTGGATCACTTTGTAACGGAGTTAAAATTGCTGTAGCGAAACTTTTAAGTGCCGGGTCTTAGCTAACATTAAATAAAGCCGTGGACATCGCAACATCACACAAGAGAGCATCTCACGTGAACTGACTGAACGCAGTACGAGTGATCACTTCCATGCATCAAACCTGTCCAAAAAACGCATTACACAATTGACAAGGTAGGAAAAGAATATGCTCCGAGCTGAACTCCACAGCTAACGTGGTCTTGCGGAAGCAACTTCGTCACACTGCCACCAAATACTCAAAGAAAAATCCACAAGTTAATACACACGCTGTCTCTAGAGTTTCTCCACACTCAATGTATTCCTCGCATCCCCGTTATACCCTCTGATCTCCCATTTCAATTCAAATGCCTCCAATTTCCAGTAAGGCTCTGCTTCGCGATGACAAGTAATAAGTCTCAGGGACAGACCCTACAAAAGTTTGCCATTGATTTCAGGCAAGATTGCTTTTTCTCCTGTACAACTATACGTTGCATTCTCAAGAGTGAGCTCGTGCAGCTTCGTCATATTACAACCAGAGTGCTAAACTGACAACGTGCTATATAAAGAGAACTATAACAAACGTAATAAACGAACAGTGGAGAACCCGTGGATTAAATAAAAAGGCAGCTTCCTTGGCGAAGCAAAGGATGGCCTCATATGTCGCTCGCTTATAAAACAGCGGAGAAGTTGTGTAAAGGCTGCTTCACAAAAAATCAGCGAAGCACCTTATATGAGCAGGCAGCCAGCTAAAGAAGGGAATCAATAAATATCTATAATCGTAATAAACGAACAAAAATAGCGTACAAGCCGTGGATTAAATAAAGGAAATGGGTACCTGAACAGTAAAGTAAGTCTCAAATAGCTGCACAATAACTATAACAATCGTAATAAATGAACAATAAAACAGTACAGAACCGCGAAGCAAGG
This sequence comes from Polypterus senegalus, assembly GCF_016835505.1. Classification (NCBI taxonomy): domain Eukaryota; kingdom Metazoa; phylum Chordata; class Cladistia; order Polypteriformes; family Polypteridae; genus Polypterus; species Polypterus senegalus. The sequence continues at coordinate 14,201 of NW_024380100.1, forward strand.
AGAAATGACGGCCTTATATGGCGTTCATTTATAAAGCAGTGGAGAAGCTGTGTGAAGGCAGCTACACAAAAATCAGCAGAGCGCCAGACTCTGATGGTATTCCTCGCATCACCGTTATACCCTCTGATCTCCCGTTTCTATTAAAATGCCTCAAATTTCCAGTAAGGCACTGCTTCGCGATGACAGTAAGTCTCAGGGACAGACCCTACAAAAGGTTGCCATTGATTTGAGGCAACATTGCTTTTCTCATGCACAACTATACATTGCATTCTCAACAGTAAACTCAGTGCACAGCTTGGTCATATTACAACCGGAGTGCTGAACTGACAACGTGGTATATATACAAAGAGATCCTTAACAGATAGTTATTGGTATATTTTTCCTCAGTTTAAAAAGGTTTTCTTTCCTTCTTAATAAAAATTTAAAAGCAGTACTTCGCGAGGCGCAGGATTTTGCTATATACAGTATATATATATATATATATATAGTAGTATATATATATATATATATATATATACTAATAAAAGGCAAAGCCCTCACTCACTCACTCATCACTAATTCTCCAACTGGGTGGAAGGCTGAAATTTGGCAGGTTCATTCCTTACAGCTTCCTTACAAAAGTTGGGCAGGTTTTATATCGAAATTCTACGCGTAATGGTCATAACTGGAAGCTGTTTTCTCCATTTACTGTAATGGAGATGAGCTTGAACGCCGTGGGGCGGAGTTTCGGTGACATCATCACGCTCCCACGTAATCACGCAGTACATAGAAAACCAGGAAGACCTCCAAAAGCGCTGAAAAAAACATGCATTATATAATTGAGAAGGCAGCTAAACAATAAGAAGCGAGCGAAAGTGACATATACAACCATGTTCATGAGTTCTGCTACTGAAACAAAGCACCATGTAAACCTACACTTTAAATTAAGTTCATAGACAGGCTGCGCTGGCGTTTGTAATTTAGTGCCTGCCCATATAAGGGTCCGTCAGCGGCAATCCAATAGCAAACTCTCACTAAATATTCACGGGTTAAGGACTGTGCTTATGCAGAGGAAGATGAGATGGTCAGGGTGGTGTTTGACACAAACTCAGCTTAAACTGCGAGAAAGTTTTAAGTGCCAGGACTAAGGTAACATTAAATACAGCCATGGACATAGCACGAGATGGCACCAGCACAGCTGGGAACCTTCGTTGCATGTACACCGAGCGGCTCACGTGAACTGACGCAGTGCACAGATAAAAAGCAACAGTTCCAAAGAGTGCTGAACAAAACCGAATTACACAATTGAAAAGGCAGCAAAAATATGAAGCGCCTGATAAGCATATTCATAAATCCAGCTACTGCGGAAACAAAGCACACGGTGGAAAAGTCAATGTCCCGCTAAAGGAAGACAGTGTAAAAAAAACCCGTGCATGCAGTGTGTCAGGTCTCAGATAAAGAAGAAGACGAGCTGTTTATTGATGCAGTAAGAAACGAATCGATGAAAGAAACCTGTCATCTTTACAACGATTGACAAACACGAATGTAACTTGAACACAACACATCCTACAAATACGAGCCTGATTGAAAGAAATAATGATAATCAAATCCTTGATGACAGCAACACTCAGTAACACTCACAAAACAAATACTGTATATTGACAGTCATGTTACGTTATCTTTAAAATGTTCCCTTTTCTTTTCTAGCTTTTTAACACACTACTTCTCCTCTATGATACGCTGGTATATATATATGTATATATATATATATCCCGATCTACATACTCGAATAATGGATACTTTATTCGCCATCAATGATTGTTTTGGTAAAGCCATACTCAGTGTATTCATTAGATGAACGGTAAAAAAGTAAGAGCGAGGGGAGGATGCAGGC
>NW_024380101.1:0-1390 GCF_016835505.1 Polypterus senegalus
TTACAGCTTACTTACAAAAGCTGGGCAGGTTTCATTTCTAAATTCTACGCCTAATGGTCATAACTGGAAGGTATTTTTCTCCATTAACTGTAATAGAGTTGAGCTGGAAAGACGTGGGGGGCGGAGTTTCATGTGACATCATCACGCCTCCCACGTAATCACGTGAACTGACTGTCAACGCAGTGCGTAGAAAACCAGGAAGACCTCCAAAAAGCGCTTAAGAAAACATGCATTATATAATTCAGAAGGCAGCGAAACAATAAGAAGCGAGCGAGTGACACATACTACCATATTCATGAGTGCTGCTACCTCGGAAAGAAAGCACGGTGTAAACCTAAACTTTAAATTAAGTTCATAGACAGGCTACCGCTGGCGTTTCACATGCCCACAGGTAATGCGGGATACAAGTTTAATGAGAGGACGCAGGATATAAACGAGAGTTTTGATCACTTTGTAACTAAGTTAAAATTGTAGGTGAAGGGGTGTGATCAGCGCATCCCGATTCATTTTATCCTCGCACCACCTTAGTTTGAGAAGAAGTCTGAAAAAATATGAGGTTAACACAGAAAAACAGATCACCAATTCAAGCTTTATGAATAATCGATTCGCCATCAATAATTGTTTTGGTAAAGCCATCCTCCTTCCACTGCGGTGGGTTGGCACCCTGCCCAGGATTGGTTCCTGCCTTGTGCCCTGTGTTGGCTGGGATTGGCTCCAGCAGACCCCCGTGACCCTATTCGGATTCAGTGGGTTAGAAAGTGGATGGATGGATGGATCCTCCTTCCATTTTATAATTTTTCCGCCACTAGCCATGATTAAATGAACGGTAAAAAAGTAAGAGCAAAGCGAGGGTGACTTATTTAGGCAGGCATATATATGACAGCAACACTCATGACAATGTCAATCATGTTACGTTATTATTAAAATGTTTCCTTTTCTTTTTCATTACTTCTTTAACACACTACTTCTCCGCTGCTAGGCGCGGGTATTTTGCTATATATATATAATATATGAATGACCTCCAAAGAGCGCTGAGACTTTTGATATCGTGAACGTGTCTGCAAAAACTGTGGTCTCCTGCCCAGCAAAAGTCGAGCAGCCAGCGCGCGTGCATAGCTGTGCCGGCCTTTGAGACGCTGACTGCGCTTCTGCCTTAAGTCAAAGTGAGCACTTTTAATTTTTTTCATCCGCCCCCTGAGCTATAGCCCAGACAAGTGCAAACACGGGACCCCTTTTCTACACCACGGCAAAATAATATTAAGGCGATTCACACTTTCTTTTGCACGTATACGATTATGAGGTCCTCAGCTCGGATTATGAAGATACGCACAAGAGTGGAGGACTGACAGTGCCATCACAGCTGATTAATGGCGGGCGTCTCATCACTAGA
>NW_024380102.1:0-10948 GCF_016835505.1 Polypterus senegalus
TGGCCTCCTGGCAGGAATGAAACTTTCATTATCCGACAGGATCCAGTCCTGCCTTCAGGGTATCCACAATGACAACAGCCATCTTCACCATGGTGTTTCCTTAGCCATATCTTCCAATTACAGTAGCTGCTGTGACAGCGCCTGGTCTCCATGCCCAGCGGGGCGCCCACACACTGTATTCAAAGGGAAGCGCCCTGGACAGTGCAATGCCTCCCCTGGGCTAGATGGCGCCCCTGGGCTGGTGTAGTGCCTCGGTTTCCACAGGGCAACCCTGGGAATTGGAGTTGGGGCAGCCCTGTTGAGTCCATGAGTACCGCCAGGGGTTGCTGTGTTTGGGACTCCTGAGCCCGTGTGGGCAACAGCTTCATCACACCTGGAAGTGCGGGATCTTGGTGATCAAACACCTGGAGCACTTCCAGGTGACCTATTGGAAAAATAAAAATCAGTTTTGATCAAATCTGTGATGCGTGACAAAGGCCCGAGAAGTCTGTCTTCGACAAGTGCAGCTTCTGTTTTCTGTCGAACAAGAAGTTACAAGTGCCCAACTGATGACCTTTAAAATTGTGTAACTACTGATCCAAACAAATTATTGTAAAGATGTAATGTCTTGAAATTCTTGTGCAACTAAAGTCATAAGGTCAAATTTTGCTTAGCATTATAAAGATTTAGGACACCGACACCTGAAGCAGATGAAGGGCAGGTGTCCTCTTCTCTGTCATTCTTACCTTTGCCTGGTGTGTATTAATAAAATATTTTTTACTAACTTTAATTATATCTCTCTGTCTTCAGTCACAAGAAATGACACTAGAGAAAATGTCCACAGTTTCTGGCTAGCATTGAGGGCAGGGAGGCGGCCGGCTGACTCCTCGGCGGGGCGATCTCAGCGATCTGTCTTCTTGAAGCAGACTGCGCTACAGTGTACACCGGCAGCAGAGTAAGCAGCTCCGATAAAGTTAGGACTGCCCTGTCCTGAGCGACTCCTGCGTGAGGAGTCCCGATCTCACTTCTGGTACAACCCGGTGACTGGAAGGATTTTTCCTGACAGAGCTGACTAACACCCAGGCTGGGGTAAGTAACCCGGAGGTTTCCGTAAAAAGATAAGCTGGGGGCGGGCTTGCTGTAGAGTATAAAAAGTGACCGGGAATAGTAAATGGAAAAGAAATACCTTGTTTTAGGTCACTCCTGTTGGGAAAGATAGTATAGAACACTATCCTCTGGGAATTAAAAAGGGGATTTAGGAGCCGGGATCCGGTCAGTGGCACACCCATAAACCGGACAAATCTATTGGACAGAGGATAGAGCATAGAATAGAAGAATAACAGGTTAAAAACAAGGGGAGTAATAAAAAGCAGTACTAGAAATAAATATTTGCTTTCACGTGCACTGTGACAGTAGCGTAGGAAATAGTGTAGTATACTTCCCTGGGAATATTAAAGGACGTTGGGGCGGGTGAGTGGCACACTCAGCATTCCAATAGTTCATCGGACAGGGGCGAGTAGGACAAGGATAGAAAGATAAATCTGGCACAGGGCTCGGGGGGGAAAAGCAAAGGAAAAAATGGGAATACATAACAGCAAGCCTGCCAACCGGCGAGTTGAAGTCTTTTATGCTGGAAGGATTGTTTTGGAGGATCAGCAGGCGCCCGCTACAAAAAGAGGTCACCTAGAAAGTTAATAGAAAAACACAGTTGGATTTTAAAGGGCATGTAAAAATGGAATAAGCAGCGGTGGACATTAGAAGGGACAGAAGAGCATAAGTGAAATTCAGGAAATTAGAAAAATATTATGTAGAAATGCACAAAGGGTGTTGTATGTAGAAGTGTATGAGGATGTTGTAATAGAGGTATGTGTTATGTATGACAGATGGGAGTTGGTTATTAAAGATTGTAATTTAAAGGCAGTACAGAAATGAATTATTGGCTGCAGAAAGTTAGAACTAGAAAAAAAAAAAAGAGCCGCTATATCCACACTTGTTCCTCCACCACCTCCAGCGCCCACCGCACCAGAATTAAAAGATGATCCCTTGGGGTCTGGTTTCTTTGAAGAATATCATTATGATCCCTCATTACACACTGATCGGGGAATGACAAAAGTAGCGTAATGGGTTACGAGGTGGGTTTCCGATCCTAGAACCTCCATTTCTACGCACTAGAAGTCAAACCCTATTCCTTCAGCCCCTAATCAAAACACCACCTTTCAATCCCCTTAAAGTCCCCAAACCCACAGGCCCCTTGTTGGAATGCCCCCTGATTGAGATCCCAGAACCCCCCCGACATGATTCAATGCAACCTGCAGGAGCTAATAACCCCACTACTGTAATGATACATCGTAACTGAGACATTCAAGAGCTGAAGGGCGTTGTGTCCGAGATGCCTGATCCCAAAGTCATCGGTGTGTTTAAAAATTCATAGAACAATTACAGCAGCTGTATGATATGTATAAGCCTAATGCCTAGAATGGACTCAGGTGCTGTGGAGAGGCTTGGCACCATGGGAGACTGTCAATCATGGACAGCATAACGGAAACCGTGGCAGTGGACAGGCGTTGCCTCGGGGGCGGATGAAGGTCCTTTATTACGCAATGGGAACATGTTAAAATAATATTAGGACAAGTATAAGAAAGGCAGAGACTGGTCTCTTATCCGGCTGCCAAACAGAAAAAAAGAGACAGTAGATGAATGGGCACACTGAATTTAAGAGTTAATGGCAACACACTCCGGCCTTGAAAATCAGACAACGAACTAAAACTGCAGTTCCTCTTTTGTTTCGGACTTAGAAGCGACATTCAAAACAAGGTATCCTGTATTAGATGAGAGGCTGCGCGTTTGAGGAAGTAAAACGTCACGCAAGCGCATGCTGAACAACAGAGCAAGCAGAAAGAGTCAGACACCCAGACAAAGCTGATTGCAGCACAAATGAACTATTACACTGGTAGGGCCACTCGGCAGAAGTCGTGGGCGTGGAGGATTTTTCCGGGGACAAGGGTGTGGGCGGGGACAAGGTAAGCGGATATATGTTACCTAATCCAAGTGGATCATCCACTCAGCTGCCTCCCCTCAGATCCAACGCTACACCATATGCATTGTTACGGGTGTGGTGAAATGGGACACTTCTGCGCAATTGCCCTCCAGTGCCCACCCCTCCTCCGCCACCTGAACAATTTGATGTTTCATGGACATAGGAATCCGCAGGGATCCCCAGCCCTTCTCTTCAACTACCTTTGCTCACCCATAATTCAGAGACTGATCCATTATTGACTTTGCTGGCTGGTGAATGGCACTGAAACTGTTTTCCTCGTGGACACAGGAGCCCGCGTGCTCAGCCCTTTAGCTGAAGGAGGTCCCTGCCTCAAGAGATTCTTGAGTTCAGCTGCATTCCAGTGATTCCACTTTAACACACTGATTTCTTTTAAATCAGCTCTGTCCAGTTAACCTCTTAGGAAGGATCTCATGACAAAACTTTCTCTCCATTTCAATGAAATGTTTCCCCACACCATCCTTCTTAAAGCCCTTCACTCATTTCCCTCCTGCTTGTTTCCCAATCTCAAGCCCCTGACACCCTATTGCACTGCCCAATATTTCCCTATAAGTAAACACCCCTGGCTAGAATCTTTTCTTTCATCAGGTACCTGCCCGAAACCCTTCACATCCCTGCATTTTCATTTCCCCACAAAGCTGCTGCATTTGTACATCTTACATATTCACAGAATATTTTTTACCTCATATTTCTTTAGCTAAATCAAGCACTGTCCATTGGGTGGAAATCGGATCATGGGTAGAACAATGTCTTAATAGAACAGACTGGGTACATGTTGCTTCAGTGTTTTGATACCTCAGACCATTTAATAACTAAGTTGTCTTCAAACTGATTTTTAGTACATCGTACATTATGCTGCACTTCCCTTTCTACGTTGTCATTGCAAACTACTTCCCTTCTTGGCTCTTAGCGCTTCCTGACTCTTTGTGGTCTCAGGGTAAAATGATTATGGAAGGATTAGCCCATTGTGAGCCTCTGGTGATCTACCCTAAATCTTCTTTCCGTCCGCACCGTGCCAGTATCCTCTGTCTCCTGAAGCAGAGGCTGGCATCTCCGCCCGTACATTCGATCTTGTGAAGCAGCGGTGCGATTATTCAATTAAATATTCTCCAGTTAATTCTCCCATTTACCTGTAAAAAGGCTGAGCGGTTCATGGCGTTTTGTTCAAGACTTACGACAAGTGAATGCTGCAATCTTTCCTAGAGCTCCTATTGTACCTAATCCTTCCACTATTCTTTCTGCAATCCCTCCCTCTGCTCGTATTTTTCAGTAATTGATTTAGCCAATGCTTTTTCTCTATCCCGTACACCCTGACCTTAATTCTGGTTTGCTTTTACTTTTGAAACCGCCGTTGGACATGGACTGTCATGCCTCAGGGATATACTGAACCCCTTGTGTGTATGGACAAGCGCTTGCTCAAAATTTAGAAGGTTCTGGCCAGACCGAGGTAGTACATTAATACAGTATGTAGATGATATTATGTTATGCAGTGCTACTGAAGAAGATTGTGCTAAGACACTAAAAACTACTGCAGTTTCTGGGGACAATGGACATAAAGTTTCAAAGGCTAATTCGAATTAATTCAAACAACTGTACAATATTTAGGTCATGACATCACAAATGGAATAAGAGCTCTCTCTAGCGATCGCATTAACACCATTCAAAATCTTCCCAGACCTGTCACAAAACAGCAGGTCATGTCTGTATTGGGCATTCTGGGTTACTGCGCAATGGATTTTGAATTTCACTGAAAAAACAACCGTTACAAAATTTAGCAAACACCCTGGCCTTCCTCTTTCTGGTCAGGTGCAATGGTCGAGCAGGCTGAGAAGGCTCTCTGTGACTTAAAAATGCACTTGGTGGCACCAGCCTTGGGCCTTCCGGACTTTTCTGTCCCTTACTCTGTTCATGGGCCGAAAGGGGATATATGAATGCAGTTTTTAACACAATTACATGGGGATAAACAAAGGCCAATAGCTTATTTTTTGAAAAAATTGGATCCTGTGGCCGCAGCACTTCCCCTTGCCTTAGGGCTGTGGCTGCCACAACAGAAGCTGTGCTAGCCAGTACAGATATAGTGCTCATGAGCCCCTAACAGTAAAGGTGCCTCACGCTGTACATTCCATTTTAGTACAGGCTAAGACCTCCCCATCTCACTACTGCTAGGGCAATACACTAATTACCATACAGAAATAACAAGGTTGTAAAGCCTCGAGTAGATCTACAAGAAACACCTTTAGAAATTGGAGAAAATATTTTTGTGAGCGGATGTTCTTTGCGATTGGAAAGCGGAGCACCCTCAACTAGTTACGCAGTGGTCCAAGGGGACCGCCTGCTGGAAACAAATCGAATTTCATCAAGTTTAAGTCACAAGCAGCTGAATTAATTAGCTCACCGAGCATGTCAGCTGTCGAAGGAAAAATCATAACAATTTATACAGATTCCAGATATGCCTTTGGAGTCTGCCATGATCATGGGGCATTATGGAAATTGGGGATTTAAGACCAGTACTGGCAAGCCCATCAACATCAAAAGTTAATCGAATCCCTCTTGGAAGCCATACTAAACCATCAAAACTAGCGATTGTTAAATGTCAAGCTCACACAGGAAAACAGGACCTTGTCAGCAAAGAAATGAATTGGCAGATTACTTTTGCTAAAAGCGACATACAGTAACACACCAATCTCTTTATTCCAACAGAGAAATGACAAGGACCCCGAAATCAAATTATTTCTTTACAGAGTGCAGCCACGGACATTGAAAAGAAAAAGTGGTCAAGAAGGATCCCTCTCTGATGGAGTCTGGACTCATCAGCAAACTAACAAACCTTTTCTCCCAAAGCTTCTTTTCCAGGTATGGCAAAAATAGCCCTGGCCTTGACCATGCTGGGAAAGATGCCATGTTCAAGATGTTGAAAACATTGGGAAGCTGTGAGGCTTCTCTACATATGCAAACAATTCTGTAGGCGCTGTGCATTATGTCAAGAGTTTAATGTAGGAAAAGGCACTCAGGTAAGTCCGCGTTACTCCTAACCCAATGGGTCCGTTTGAACACCTCAAATGGATTTTATTGAACTAACACGTCTAAAGGTTACCGATATTGCCTTGTGATTGTCGATGTGTTCTCCGATGGGTGAAGCTTTCCTTCAAAACCAAATGATGCCAAAACGTTTGCTAAAGCACTAATTAAAAGAAATTCTCAAGATGGGGCATCCATAAAGCTACAGACAGATAATGGTACTCACTTTGAATTCCATAATAAATGAATTGACTACCTGGCTACAGATCAATGTACATCATTCTGCAAATACCATCCACAAAGTGGGGGGTATTGGAAACGATCAATGGCACCCTAAAGCTAAGCTTGCAAAATTTGTGAACAAACCAATTTATCCTGGCCAGATGCTTTACCCTGGCTTTAATGGGATTGAGGGCGGACACCGGCAATTGGGGCTATCACCGTTTGAAATCCTGACGGACGACCCATGCCCGTTGGCATGGTTATAGAAATGTGAACCTGCATACTGTGGACAATGATCTTCTCTCTGTCTTACAGGCCTCCGGCGTCCCTGAAGGAAGTCCACGAGCAGGTTAATCAGGGCTTGGAGAACCAGCCCTCCATCTAAGGACTCGCCGATTCCCTTGGGCACCTGGATCCTGGTTGAGAACACCGGAGGAAACATTGGCATCAGCCTAGGTGGAAGGACCGTTCAAGTTCTTTTGTCCACACCACCGCTGTAAAGGTTGAAGGATTTCCGCCTGGATTCGCTTAGCACTGCAAAGATGGCACCCATAATATACATACTCTTGTTGTTTTTTTCTTCCATTATCCACTTCACGGGTGACACTGACTTTCCAGGTTGAGAAACTGCCTCATACCAGGTTGACTTTGTACAATTGTTCTGGAGTGATGTGTTTGCAAACACAGGACCAAATGACTGGGGTTATGAACCCTGGCAGGCTACTCAGTATGGCCTAAAGACTCGATTCTTTATTTTAAAGGGACATGCCTCTCATGAGTGTGCTAAGAATCAGTGTAACCCATTAATCATTACTCTAAGAATCCTTCTTTGCATGATTCAGGAACTTATGTCTTAGCTGCATATGCAAGTGGTCATGATCCCGAGGACTCTTTCAAATTAAGGTCAAGACACCTGCTCCCTCTCCTCTGTCCCCCTTTCCTACTTAGTTTTTGACTACTGCATCATAGCGAGGAAAAACCCCTAGTCCAGGCTTTGAATCTAACCACCTTAACAACGCACGTTCTCAGTAGAAACTGGTTATGGAGACCAGAATAGATGGTTACTTATATTATAACCAGCAGCGTTTCCTTAATTTTACTAGAAATGCTATAGAAGGTATTCATGAACAATATGAATCGTACCTCCCTAATGACTTGGCAAAATCGTTTACTTGCTGAGAAGGTGGAGTATGTGCTATGTTTGGTGATGCTTGTTGTACATATATCCTAATAATACTGCACCTGATGGGTCCATTACTCGAGCACTAGCCAGCCTAACATCTCTTTCCAATGAACTTGCCACTAACTCAGGCATTTCTGACCCTTGGGATCGATGGTTCATGTCCACCTTTGGGTCATGGGGCCAAAGGCTAAAATCAGTATTTATTTCTTTGGCAGTAGTATTCATTGTCCTTTTACTTATCGGATGTTGCATTGTTCCTCTTATTACGCTATATAATATCCAAATATTTCACTGCTTCTATAGCCAAGGCCTATATGCTACGAGGAACATATGCTCCAAATTGCCTCTTCAGTTTCCTCATCCCTTTCCCCCTCTCCTTCTCCTTCCCCATTCTTACCTCCACCTTCTGAATTTTCTTCACTCTTTGTCATGCCCAGATTGATAAAAAGGGGGGAATGTGGAAAAATAAAAATCAGTTATTGATCAAATCTGGTTAATGCGTGACAAGGGCCACGAGAAGTCTGTCTTGCGACAAGTGCAGCTTCTGTTTTCTGTAACGAACAAGAAGTTACAAGTGCCCAACTGATGACCTTTAAAATTGTGTAACTACTGATCCAAACAAAATTATTGTAAAGATGTAATGTCTTGAAATTCTTGTGCAACCTAAAGTCATAAGGTCAAATTTTAAGCTTAGCATTATAAAAAGATTTAGGACACGACACCTGAGGCAGATGAAGGGCAGGTGTCCTAGGACTAATCTTCTCTGTCATTCTTACCTTTGCCTGGTGTGTATTAATAAAATATTTTTTACTAACTTTAATTATATCTCTCTGTTCAGTCACAAGAAATGACACTAGAGAAAAGTGTCACACCTATAAAAGGAGCCAGCAACCACCACTCACTCGGGTGGAGGAGGACAAGGTTGCGAGGGAGGTGGTGGTGCCAGGGAAGAGAGTGCTTGTGCTGTACTGGTGTTTGGGACTGTGTTGTGGCTGGGGAGTACAGGAAAGGCGTGCCCCCAGCTGAAGAATAATAAAATCTTTTTATTTTACCGTGTCTCCTGTCTAATCTGTGTGGGTCAGGCTATATAGTGCCTTTCACACTCGTAACTGCAATAACCTGAACTCAGATCATCTCTAGAGGTGAGGATATTTAAGGAGACTCTATTCCTAGTTTCACTGCTGACTCATTGCAAGCCTTCAGTCTCAAGTGGTTTTGAACCACTGGGTTTTTACTGTACATGACAATAAACTTGAATCTTCAGGTGTTTACTTCTGTTACTGGCAAGGATATTTCTGGCTAAAGTTCTTCACTAAAGCTCTATCTGCCCCTGATAATTTACTCATTTATGTTTAATTGGTAGATAATTGTTCCTTTTAGGCGATAGCTCCTAGTTGGAATAAGTTCTTTTTGTAATTCTTGCGATTAAAGTAACTGAAAACTATATAGATATTATATTAAAAGCGATATCCCCATAGTGATCGGGTAAAATCACATAAGAGAAAATAACTTAGCTTTCTTTACTGAAGACTTATGCGGCATTACAGATGGGAAGCCAATAGCAAGACAATACCAAGGTGGGATCTTGGTCTATACAGTCTGCCATTTTTCATCCTGCGCTGGAAGGCTTTCAGGACGGATGCGATATCACCCATCCGTCAGTCGGCTCGGGTATTTGGCTGCTGTCAAGTCTTTTATACTAGTTTGTCCACATGCAGGCCCTTTCTTAGGTTCCCGACAAGGGAAGGGAGGATTCAATTTCATCTCTAACATACAGAAATAGTACAATGCCTATTTTTTATAGTTGTCCCTTCTCTCTTCAAATTCTTGCCTAGCAGTTCTAAATGCTGAGAGCCCCTGTGTGCTAACTTTGGCCTGGTCTGTACATGCGAGTGGATTTTGTACAGAGCACAGTGACATTAAACTTATATTATTATTACAATAATAACAATGTTTCACATTAACAATATTAATATTTCTGTATTTTACTGCACATTATATTCAACAGCGGAAAGAATCACAAAGGTGCATTCTCCTTTAATATTATAGGTTTGTTGAGAAGATTATGATTACAATCACTTAAGGACCTAGACTATTATAAAAATAAAAATGAAAGCGGATCTCTACAGGTACTTGAAGGAGTGACTGATCAATTTTGAGTCTTCTCAACATTAGCTACAGTATCAAAAAGATAGTAAAGATTGCATTAGGCGCAAACAAAGGAAATTAATCATCAGGACCAGGTGTAACTGAAAAATACAGGGAAAGCGAGGTCAGAAATAAAAGGCAAAGAGCAGAAAACAAAGTCTTTTCACCTTTGCATCATTCAGCCCTTTCAGCGTAGATTTACACAATAATGGACCATACACTGTGAGAATCTGTGATCCTGCAACAGTTAAAGGAGCGACAAGTTTAATTTCAAAGAAACACAATTTGGTCAGGTGTATATTTATAATCACGGAGAAGCGATCACAATGCGAGCAGCAGAGACACAGTGGCAAAAGGACAGAGGCTGTACAGGTTTTAAAATGATTGACGGGCTCCCCCTTCACAACACGAGCAGCATTATCGTCCTTCAAGAAAGAGATTTAACCCGCCGGGGCGGAAATAAGGACAAGTATTGTTTTCCAGCGTCACGCGAGGCAATGCTGAGACCGAGACAATGCTTTAGCAGTGAGCCATCATTTAAAACAAGTCCACAGACATCTAACCTAGCAGTTGTTGGATTGCGTTTGGCGAACCATCATGTGCTCCCAGCGCTTAAAACAACGATAAAGAGACAAACAGAACAGGCAGCTGTCAGAAGCAAAAAGGCAACAGATGATCGGCGCATCTCTTTGCGTCGTTCATGACCCCTTCACAAAGCAGCAGCGTTATCGTCCTGCAGAAAGAATGTAACCACGCCGGGGCGGAAATAAGGACAAGTATTGTTTTCCAGCGTCACGAGGCAATGCTGAGACGAGACAATGCTTTAGCAGTGAGCCATCATTTAAAACAAGTCCACAGACATCTAACCTAGCAGTTGTTGGATTGCTTTTGGCAGACACACATTATGTGCTCCCAGCTCTTAAAACAACAATAAGAGACAAGCAGAACAGGCAGCTCATCACAGCAAAAAGACAGCAGATGATCCGAGCGGCATCTCTTTAGCGTGTGTTCAGTTTCACAAAGCAAGCAGCGTTATCGTCCTGCGAGAAGAGATGTAACCACGCCGGGGCGGAAATAAAGGACAAGTATTGTTTTCCAGCGTCACGAGGCAATGCTGAGACACGAGACAATGCTTTAGCAGTGAGCCATCATTTAAAAACAAGTACAGACATCTAACCTAGCAGTTGTTGGATTGCTTTTGGCAGCCACATCATTGCTCCAGCTGCTAAAACAGTAAAGAACAACAGAACAGGCAGCTCGTCAGCAGCAGAAAGATAGCAGATGATCGATGGCATCTCCTTAAGCAGCATTCAGCCCCGGGGCCCCTTTTTTTTTTTTAAAAG
>NW_024380103.1:0-4565 GCF_016835505.1 Polypterus senegalus
CATTAAATTTAACTCAACTTAGTTTGCCCAATGAACTCAATAGGAATTTCAAAGTTGAGTTTGAGATGTTGAATTGCACTTTGAAAAACAGTGGGGAAACCATCCAAACAGTTCTTAACCATAAGGGTACTGGGATTTCATCATTTAGAACTGCTTTTACCAGAGTATTTTGACTTTCCACAGAGTTAGAGTTGAAGGTAACCTGAAATCACCATAACGCGTTTCAAGGGCTGAAAATCACTTTGTATACACATGTGTGACGGCTTGTTTTCCACCAGGATACTGTTCAAAACAGTTTATTTCTGTAAAAAACTATGTCACAGATGTGTTTCAAGTGTTTCACAACATAAAGTTAAGACTGATTGAGTTTCACTCAACTTCAGTTTTGTCCATTGCAAGTTAATGGGGATTTCAAAGGTGAGTTTAAGATGTGAAGTGCACTTTTTAAAACAGTTGGGAAACCATCCAAACAGTTCTTAACCATAAGGGTACTGGGGATTTCATCATTTAGAACTGCTTTTACCAGAGTACTTTGACTTTACACAGCGTTAGAGTTGAAGGTAACCTTATTTCACCATAACGCATTTCAGGGCCTGAAATTCTCTTTGTGTACACATGTGTGACGCCTTGTTTTCCACCAGGAAACTGTTCAAAACAGTTCATTTCTGTAAAAAACTATGTCGCAGATGTGTTTCAAGTGGTTTCACAACATAGAAGTTTAGACTCATTAAATTTAACTCAACTTCAGTTTTTGCCCAATGCATCTCAATAGGAATTTCAAAAGTTGAGTTTGAGATGTTGAATTGCACTTTGAAAAACAGTGGGAAACCATCCAAACAGTTCTTAACCATAAGGGTACTTGGGATTTCATCATTTAGAACTGCTTTTACCAGAGTATTTTGACTTTACACAGCGTTAGAGTTGAAGGTAACCTTATTTCACCATAACGCGTTTCAGGGCCTGAAATTCTCTTTGTGTACACATGTGTGACGCCTTGTTTTCCACCAGGAAACTGTTCAAAACAGTTCATTTCTGTAAAAACTATATAGCATAGATGTGTTTCAAGTATTTCACAATATAGAAGTTTGACTCATTAAATTTAACTCAACTTCAGTTTTGTCCATTGCAAGTTAATAGGATTTCAAAGGTGAGTTTAAGATGTGAAGTGCACTTTGAAAAACAGTTAAGCAGCGTTTCAGGCCTGAAATTCTCTTTGTGTACATATTAGCGCCTTGTTTTCCACCAGGAAACTGTTCAAAACGTTCATTTCTGTAAAAAACTATATGTAGATGTGTTTCAAGTGGATTTCACATATAAAGTTTAGACTCATTAAATTTAACTCAACTTCAGTTTTTGCCCAATGCAACTCAATAGGAGGATTTCAAAAGTGAGTTTAGATGTGAGAAGTGCACTATTGAAAACAGTTGAAACCATCCAAACAGTTCTTAACCATAAGGGTACTGGGATTTCATCATTTAGAACTTTCCTTTGATTTTGACTTTACAGCGTTAGAGTTGAAGGTAACCTTATTTCCACTCTTGGCGTTTCAGGGCCTGAAATTCTTTAATGTACATGTACGCCTTGTTTTCCACCAGGCTGTTCAAAACAGTTCATTTCTGTAAAAAACTAATGTCAGATGTGTTTCAAATCATTTCACAACATAGCAGTTAAGACTCATTATTATAACTTCAATTTTGCCATATGGGATCAATGAGGTTTCCAAAGGTGAGTTTAAGATGAAGAAGTGCACTTTGAAAAACGGTTTGGAAACCATCAAAGCAGTTCTTAACCATATAAGGGTACTAAGGGATTTTAATCATTTGCAGAACTGCTTTTACCAGGAGTATTTTGACTTTACAGCAGCGTTAGAGTTGAAGGTAACCTAGAGATTTCACCATAGCGTTTCAAGGGGTAGAAATTCTCTTTGTGTACACATGTGTGACGCCTTGTTTTCCACCAGGAAACTATTCAAAACAGTTCATTTCTGTCAAAAACTATGTCGCAGATGTGTTTCAAGTGGTTTCACAACATAGAAGTTAAGACTCATTAAATTTAACTCAACTTCAGTTTTTGCCATTTGCAACTCATTAGAGAATTTCAAAAGTTGAGTTTGAGATGTTGAATTGCTACTTTGAAAACAGTTGGGAAACCATCCAAACAGTTCTTAACCATAAGGGTACTGAGATTTCATCATTTAGAACTGCTTTTACCAGAGTATTTTGACTTTACACAAGCGTTAGAGTTGAAGGTAACCTTATTTCACCATATACAGCGTTTCAGGGCCTGAAATTCTCTTTGTGTACACATGTGCGGCGCCTTGTTTTCCACCATTTTAATGTTCAAAACAGTTCATTTCTGTAAAAACTATATTAGCAGATGTGTTTCAAGTCAGTTTCACAACATAGAAGTTAAGACTCATTAAATTTAACTCAACTTCAGTTTTGCCCAATGCAACTCAATAGGAATTTCAAAGTTGAGTTTGAGATGTTGAATGCACAATGAAAACAGTGGGGAAACCATCCAAACAGTTCTTAACCATAAGAGTACTGGGGATTTCATCATTTAGAACTGCTTTTACCAGAGTATTTTGACTTTACACAGAGTTAGAGTTGAAGGTAACCTGGGAAATCACCATACGCGTTTCAAGGGCTGAAAATCACTTTGTGTACACATGTGTGACGGCTTGTTTTCCACCAGGATACTGTTCAAAACAGTTTATTTCTGTAAAAAACTATGTCACAGATGTGTTTCAAGAATAGTTTCACAACATAGAAGTTAAGACTCATTGAGTTTCACTCAACTTCAGTTTTGTCCATTTGCAAGTTAATAGGGATTTCAAAGGTGAGTTTAAGATGTGAAGTGCACTTTGAAAAACAGTTGGGAAACCATCCAAACAGTTCTTAACCATAAGGGTACTAGGGATTTCATCATTTAGAACTGCTTTTACCAGAGTACTTTGACTTTACACAGCGTTAGAGTTGAAGGTAACCTTATTTCACCATAACGCGTTTCAGGGCCTGAAATTCACTTTGTGTACACATGTGTGACGCCTTGTTTTCCACCAGGATACTGTTTCAAAACAGTTCATTTCTGTAAAACTATGTCGCAGATGTGTTTCAAGTGGTTTCAAAACATAGAAGTTAAGACTCATTAAATTTAACTCAACTTCAGTTTTGCCCAATGCAACTCAATAGGAATTTCAAAAGGTGAGTTTGAGATGTTGAATTGTACTTTGAAAAACAGTGGGGAAACCATCCAAACAGTTCTTAACCATAAGGGTACTGGGGATTTCATCATTTAGAACTGCTTTTACCAGAGTATTTTGACTTTACACAGCGTTAGAGTTGAAGGTAACCTTATTTCACCATAAGCGTTTCAGGAACCTGAAATTCTCTTTGTGTACACATGTGTGACGCCTTGTTTTCCCAAAAGGAAACTGTTCAAAACAGTTCATTTCTGTAAAAACTATGTCCAGATGTGTTTCAAGTAGTTTCTACAACATAGAAGTTTAGACTCATTAAATTTAACTCAACTTCAGTTTTTGCCCAATGCAACTAATAGGAATTTCAAAAATTGAGTTTGAGATGTTGGGAAATTTCACTGAGAAACAGTGGGAAACCATCCACACAGTTCTTAACCATAAGGGTACTGGGGATTTCATCATTTAGAACTGCTTTACCAAGTATTTTGACTTTCCACAGAGTTAGAGTTGAAGGTAACCTGAAATCACCATAAAGGGGTTTCAAGGGCTGAAAATCACTTTGTGTACACAAAGTGTGACGGCTTGTTTTCCACCAGGATACTGTTCAAAACAGTTTATTTCTGTAAAAACTATGTCACAGATGTGTTTCAAATGGTTTCACAACATAGAAATTAAGACTCATTGAGTTTCACTCAACTTCAGTTTTTGTCCATTGCAAGTTAATGGGGATTTCAAAAGGTGAGTTTAAGATGTGAAGTGCACTTTGAAAAACAGTTGGGAAACCATCCAAACAGTTCTTAACCATAAGGGTACTGGGGATTTCATCATTTAGAACTGCTTTTACCAGAGTACTTTGACTTTACACAGCGTTAGAGTTGAAGGTAACCTTATTTCACCATAACAGCGTTTCAGGGCCTGAAATTCACTTTGTGTACACATGTGTGAGCCTTGTTGTCCACCAGGAAACTGTTCAAAACAGTTCATTTCTGTAAAAAACTATGTCGCAGATGTGTTTTAAGTGGTTTCAAAACATAGAAGTTAAGACTCATTAAATTTAACTCAACTCAGTTTTTGCCCAATGCAACTCAATAGGAATTTCAAAGGTGAGTTTGAGATATTGAATGGCACTTTGAAAAAAAGTGGGAAACCCATCCAAACAGTTCTTAACCATAAGGTACTGAGGATTTCATCATTTAGAACTGCTTTTACCAGAGTACTTTGTCTTTACAGCGTTAGAGTTGAAGGTAACCTTATTTCACCATAAGCGTATTAGGGGCCTGAAATTCCTTTTGTACACATGTGTGGCCTTTTGTCCACCAAACTGTTCAAAACAGTTCATTTCTGTAAAAAAATATGTAGATGT
>NW_024380104.1:0-8169 GCF_016835505.1 Polypterus senegalus
CATTTATTACCTCTCCATCTTACTCTGCAAAACCCTTGAACCTGCATTCTATAAAGATAGCACATTCTGAACTAGAGCAACCTATGACTCTGTGTTGTATGTTGTAATAAATCTCTGGAACACAAACATTGCAGGTTGCATAACCCAGAATTAAAATCAAAGAAAACCCCAAACCTGAACTTCTGTAGATCCTAAGAGGAATATTGAGAGAAGAAGGGATGATAATGTGGGCCACATTCCTTCATTAAAGCATGAAAATAACAATTCCTCTCAGCACAGGAAATATAACATGTTGGTGTCTAAGCCTATTCATTAAGCAGTGAAATGTTAACTTCAGGATCTCATGAATGGCAGCTAGTTAACACAGTTAACAGATCGTAATACTTTACAGTAGTAGTCTGAATAAGGAAGAGAGATTAAAGTTTGAGGTTTAGCTTTGATTACTGAAACATGAAAAATAAATCAGTACCAGATTTCTGTTCAATTCCCAGGGTGCAAAAAATGTTTAATTCTTTTGTCAACTACTAACTTTCACTTCTCAATAAAATGAAGACTTACTACATGGATTTATCAATGCAGGGGGTCAGCCTCTAAATATACTCCTCACTCATTGAGGGTCATATAGACTTTGAGGAGTTCATCTCCTAGTAATGTCCAACAGAAACAGAAGATTTCATCTTAGGACAGTAGAGATGTTGTTGCCAGCAGGAACGTGCGGTCAGAGGAGGCATCATGAAAAGTGAAAAAACTAATAATTTGTCCACTGGTCTGCTTTAAATTTGTTTTCTGTATGATTCCAATAATATTGATCATTTTTATAGTCAGAATCACTGATTTGCAAATTTTTCTGTTCAAATAAAAGGAGAAATGCGAGGTGTGGCGCGACAAGCCGAGCCTCGGATCCACTATCCCTCTCACACTGGGTTTTTATGCATGCAATTGGCACATGAATGTTGCTGTCTCTTTTTATGTTGCCAATATAATGTTTGCAGACACATGATTATACCCCCTGACGTTTCACAGTCTGGCTAATATCTTTAATAGATGTGTGTGACATTTTCAGTCTTGCTGATCGGACATAAAACTGCAGTGAAAAGGCACAAGGTGAGGCAGACAGTTCCATGCTTCACTGAAGGGGCAGATGTGAGCCCAACAGGTGATTGTTGCTCCTGTTCTTCTATGCAGATGCTCTAGGTGCCAATGAAGTTAGCGATATCAGAAAGTCAAGTACACTGCAGCGGCCCCGTTTATTTTTATTTTTTGTTCCGACTGACTGCCAAAATGGAAGATTATATATCTAAGCTTAAAAATTTCTCAAAATTGGACTTTCACTCAGAACAGGAAATGATAATTAACAGAAGACCAATGCCAGAGTTAAAAATTTGTTGAACGCATGAGACAGAAGTTTGAGCGCATTCTATGAGCAATTTCAGCAAAATGCACCACACTTGGTCTGACAGATAGTGGAAGTAAACAGTCTTTCAGAGATAAGAAAATGAATGTTTTTGACATTCTGGACAACATCAGTGTTCAAATGAAAGCTAGGTTTGATCATCATGATTTTGGTGAGCTAGTTTTCCCCTTGGTTTTGATTGATTGTACAAAATTTTATGAAATGTTACAACATTTTGATTTCCCCAAACTACAGTGCCTGTCAAAATATGAAAGGTTCTTTGGCTTTGTTAGTCTAAAGGCTGATCTCATCGGACTGCAACTCACAAACAGTAAGGAATGAATGTAAATTTTCCCTGGACAGCTTCTCAGCTTTTTGGTCCAGAAGGATCTGATAAAGACTGTTCCTGAGGTGACAAAGTGCTCACTGTACCAACTACACGGCATCCATAGAAAGGTCATTCTCTGCATTGAAAAGGACTGAAAACATAGGGTTTTGGAATAGGACATATGTAATATGACTTCCCTCCTTGAACAATAATCTCCATTGAGGTGGAGGGACTTTTAAAACTAAAGGAAAATTAGGAGCACTTTTACTTGAAAATGACTGAGATTTTCGTGGTCAAAGATAGGCATTGACTTCATTTACAAATAAAGGTAAGACCATAAATGGTTTCAACTAGAAAAAACATGGAACAGACTAAGAAAAAACAATCCAATATTTAAACACTAAAGTTTGACTTCTTTTGTTGAACAGTCCATATTAAAATTGATTAAAGCATCAAATTAAAATTTTTTAAAACAACTAAATATTAAATTTAAAAGCCCCAACATTGAAATCGTTTTTTGTTTTGTATACCACTCTATACTTAAATTTGTATTGAATAGTATAAATTGTGTATTTGCAACAGCAAATTTAGAACACATGGAGGGTGCAAACAATGCGCTCTCTCTCACCACTCTAAATGAAACATTCTTTCTTAGCCAAATATACACCTTACCTACAGTATGTGTGTGTAAGAATGCTGATAAGATATGAAACATAACCAGTAGTCAATGTGCATCCTGACAATTGAATAGTGAATAAGCTACTCTTTTGGGTTCATTTGTAAATCTGACTCTGAAGAGTGGTGCCTCATCAGCCATGAATCTCACTGCACGCAGGGGCCATCTTAGCACATGGACACGCTACCCAGTTACCCAGGGACCCACAAACAGGAGGCCCTATGCTAATCTATGTATATTGTGAGTTGTGGTGGTAGGGGCCCCAGTGCACTACTTTGCCTGGGGGCCTATAATGCTGTTAAGACATCCTGGCCACATGTAACTGTTGCCAGTCACATTTGTATAGGAATCTGGTTAATAACCACCCTTCATAAAATCATAGAGGAATTAAAACACTTCATAGATTAAAAGATTACTGAAAAGAGTTTGATATTTTAGAACAAGAAAAGGTTTCTGGAAAGGATAATTTTAGGAGAAGACCATGCTGAGATTATTGTTCTTTAGACTATTAAAACTAATGAAGCTTACTACAGTAAGTGAGCTGATGACACTATTCAATTTCCTTTACTGTTTTGATTGTAAATCCTAAAGACATTTAGTTGTTGAGGCCCTGTAACTTTCTTTATGTCTATTTTTAGACCTACAGCCTAAAACAGATCTGACATTTCAAAGACTTTTGGGTAATGTCACCAGTGATATTTCAGTTCTGATATTAATTGTAGTTTAAGTTTTTATTTTATTTATTTTATAAAATTTATTTTTTTTTTATTTTGTTCTAGTTTTCAGTGGAGTCAACAATTTAAATTTTATTCAGTTCTGTGTTTAAAATTTTAGTTTTTATTTTATTTAGTTTTGGCCCTTTTTTATATAATATTAGTACAATTAATTTTTAGTTTTTTTTCAGCTGCATGACCACAAATGCTGGCCTACACATATTTCAATGCAAGTTATGTTCCATTCAACAAAATACACTCACAGTTCATAATTCCGTTAAACATAGCTTGACTATCAATGATCAAACACATTAAGTGGCCTAATGAGCATAGTCAGCAAGATCAAATTTTTCAACCCAAGAAACCAGTCTTTTCAAACATGTTGCTATTAAGTTTTTAAAAAAAGCATGCATTTCAAGAGATTTGTTCATGTTGCAACAAAGTCTGTTACACGATAGCAACACAGTCAAAATATTTGCTTGAGAGCTAAAATGCAGGTGCACAGATAAGGTCCTCGGTACTATGAGAGACACAGCAAGACTGTACATTGATGATTTCTGCTGCTAGTACTGAAGCAATAATGTGCAGTGAGGGTTCATAGCTGGTGAGTAACTGACTCCTTCAGAGTGAGATTTACAAATATATGAACCCAAAGGTAACTTATTCACTATTCAATTGGCAGCATGCCCTTGACTACTAGCTTATGCTTCATATATCATCAGCATCCTTACACTACTCTTTTTTGCTACTCTTAGGATCCCGCTTATGTCCAGCAAGTTACCACCTACTAGGAAAATTAGCATGGATTTGGCCAGACCCCAAGACCAGGCTGTTTCTAATGAGTATACACACAGTTTGTGTGAGGAACTAGAAGATTTGGGTGCGACTGCCGATCTAATGTGATGTGGGAGACCTTCGTGACAAGACCCTGAAGGTTGCTGGGGTTGTGTTGGTGTTACCGGTGTTCCCAGTAGGTGATGTTTCATCTCACAGGGCAACCTGGGTATCATCGAGGAAGTCACAGGCAGCGGCTCATGGCAACTCTAGTTTGAACCGGAACTGGAAGGACAGATCTGAGGGCTCTGAGGGCAGATAAATAGGCTTTGTTAAAGGAATCTGTGAGCAAGTGACACACCATCTGTGGTCTAGCGACCCCGTCCTGCTTACAGAGGAAAGAAACATTATGCACATCAAATCTGTTCCTCAGAGAGTGCAGTCAGGGGTGGCTGATGGTACAGTCCTTACGGATGACACTGCAGTTGTGACCAGCTGGGCTGGCTACTTTGAGCAGTTTTTCAAAGCTGATCCTCCGGCTAGGACGTTGGATATCTCTGGGTCCACAGTTCTTGGGGCTGATCCTCCAGTTAGCGAACCACCCAATCTCACTGAGATTGACAGGTGGTGAACCAGCTGAGGAGGAAAGGCTGCAGGATCTGTAGGGATCCGGGATGAACTTCTCCAGGCTGGTGGTAGGCTCACCTCCTGGCATTGCAAGCAATCGTTGCTTCCATTTGGGAGACTATCATCATCCCAATTGACTGGAAAATGGGACTTATCGTACCTATCTAGAAAGGGAAGGGTGATCGCCTGGATTGTGGCAACTACAGAATAACACTGCTTTGGTGCGGGTAAGGTCCTTGGTAGGGTGCGTCCTCAATAGGATCCGTGATCACTTGCTCACCTACCAGTGATTGGAACAGTCTGTTTACACCTAAGAAGTCTACCATTGACCGCATTCTGGCATTGAGGGGCTCTCATGGAGGGCAAGCGCAAAATATTGGCAGAGTTTGTTTGCAGCCTTGTTGATTTTCATAAGCGTTAGACTCAGTTGATTCATCTGTCTGTGGGACATCCAGAGGGGTTTGTGGGATCCCTCGAAGTTGCTAGATATCATGGCCCGGGCCTATACACTGGTACTGTGAGTGCTGTGCAGAGTGGAAACAGAACCTCTGTGTTTTCCCAGTTGATTCTGGGGATCATCAGGGTGTGTTCTTGCTCTACTCTGTTCAATGCTTGTATGGACTGGGTGTTGGACAAGGTTGTGGGTCCAAGCGGCTGTGGGGCATCTATTGGTAAAGAAAGATTCACGGATCTTGACTTTGCTGATGATGCTGTGATCTTCACAGATTCAATGGAGGCTCTGATCGGGGCGCTCGAGAGACTGAGCGAGGGGGTCTGAGTGTCTGGGCTTGCGGAGTGTCCTGGATAAAAACAAGATCCAGGCCTTTAATGACCTCTTGGGCACAGCCATCAGCAGTGTGTCTGTCCATGGAGAGAGTGTCAACCATTTTCAAACACAAATGCTTACTACTTCAACCTGGCAGGCCAAAGCGTGCTCAACAAACAAACAATGGTCCTTACAAACAACGTGACTATAAGTAAGTCAAGGTACAAGATCACTGCATAGTAAACAGCTCAAGCGTAACTGAATGTTCATGGCGACTGAACAGGATTGAACTAAAATACTGTTGCTGTTTTTTTTGTTTTTACTCAATTTTTGTTGTCATTTTAGTTCATTCACATATCACTATTTTTATTTTTATTTAGGTTTAGTTTCTCTGTAGTTTTAGTACTAGTTCTCGTTTTCGTTATGAAATATCACTGATCCTGACTTTGTGCAGCTTTACACATCACAGAGTGCTGTCCCATAAT
Organism: Polypterus senegalus; assembly: GCF_016835505.1. Lineage (NCBI taxonomy): Eukaryota > Metazoa > Chordata > Cladistia > Polypteriformes > Polypteridae > Polypterus > Polypterus senegalus. The sequence continues at coordinate 5,763 of NW_024380104.1, forward strand.
GAAAACAAGAGGGCAAGATGCGATGATTAATAATAGCATCAGGACAATTATATTCAAGGACAAACTGGAATTCTTGACGTTCAAGTGGATAATTTGTGTGTGCTTTTACTATGCTCCTAAGTTTGTTTTTGTGCTGGTGATATATCACTCATTTAAAAATTGTAGGGAAAAAAATACGCTGCATGTCATGGGTAGATAGCTCATTAGTTGAATAGCTAATGCTGATGCTGATTGTCTCTCCTAGTGTTAATATGTTTGAAATCCACATAAAAGTATTCTGGGTAATCAGTCGATGTGTTAATGTCTCCTGCAGGGCTTATGCTCCCTGAGAATATATATTATTTTACAAATTGCAGCTTTAAAATATTAATCTTTCCCTTCTGATATGGTCATAATACTAAGATGAAAATAAAAATAACACTAAAGAAAGGATACACTTAGTGTCAGCCGATATAAAGAAGCTCAAAATAAAAAAGGATGAAACAGTTGTGGCTTCCTGCCAGTCAGCTGTGTCCACTTGAGAGTCTGGGAGGCTTTTTCCTAGGTATGCTGGGAGCAATGTCTTCTATTTGGCTGTGGTGAGTTTCCATTTTCAATGCAGTCAATAGTTTCAAAATAACGTGTCATTTTCAGACATGGGAAAGAATCAATCTTTGTTAGCACAGTTCAATTTAAATACCCCACAGTAACTCCTGACCCTACATTGACTGTCACCAAACAAGGGAATTCCAGCTCTCCTTTAATAGCCTGCTTTAGGCTGCTTCATTTCTCTGTTCTTATCTCTGTCATCTTGTGTACATTGCTTAAATGCTTCAGCTATGTCTGTTCATGGCATCAGTTACCCATAAGATAAAAATGTAAATACATAAAATAATGTGAAATTAAACATATGATCTCAGTGGCACACTTTAAAACTTTGGCTACAGTTAGTACCTTTATGACAAGAGTGCCTGTTGATCTAAGTGAAGCAGCAGAAACAAGTAATTTGATAGTCATTAAGATGGGAGCAAATTCAGCAGTCAAACTGCCATATCAAAGGCCAACTGTTTTCTACATAGGAAGAGGAGAAATAAACCAAAGCTTTGAAAGAGCCCTAGCATTTGAAACCTGCCATTTGCCTCAAAAGCAGAGCTGTCACGATTACTGTCTGAGGTTATGGAAAAACAAATTGTTATAAAAACTACCATTAGCTATGCTTATTTAATATTTATCTATAATTACTGTTAGTTTTTGTTCACATCATCACAACACAGCTCAAATACCCATCTCGTTAGTAGCAATAGTCTTACATTGCTACCATGTGAGTCTTATATGATCATGTGTATTACATCATCACACAATTTATATTTAAGTAGGCGACACAAATCTCAAAAATCTAGATTAAATTGAATATATATATATATATATATTAGTTTTTGTCTTCGTTTTTCTATTGTAGAGTGAAGCAAAAGTGTTTTTATTAGCATCTCTTATTTGTTTTGTCTAAATTCACTTCCAACTTTTTGTCTGGACTAGTGTACTTTTGCTTGCCATACAAACTGTTTCCACCTCTCCCGATTTGTTAGTTCTCTCCATTCTGGATACTGTTTCATTTTCTGTGTCCATAACAAAAGCAAAGAGCACCAAGCAGCTTGATGTTATATTTCCAGTCAAAGAGTAGAATAAGTACAATACAGGACAACACTATGTACTGCACCATAAGCTTGAAGAATGAACAACTATGTCTGTACAAGAGTGCCATGCACTAATAAATAGAAATGTTTAATATGTACTGACAACTAAGTGTGAGAGTGTTGGCAAGAGGATGCCAAATTCCAAATGCCACTACCCACCATAACCTTCTTCTGGAAATGGTGACCATTGGCTTTCAGGGTGTGTGTGCATAAAATGTTTGGTTGGAAGAAAGTGCTCAAAAACATGAATGTCTCATAGTACACAACAGAATACTCTCTTGTCCTTTACAGAGTCACTTCTCTTCTCCTCACCAGCAGCAGACTGGCTCTCTCTTGCACAGAAGCAAATTGAACTTGTGCTCCATAGACAGGAGGCTTTCCACAGATGGGGAATCTCCCTGGAGCCCACTAAAAACTAAATCTTTATTGGCGCCAATAATCAGCATTGTTAAAATAAATAAACAAGCAAACAAATAAATAATATGTATTCAAACTGCATATTAGGTGGCACTTTTCATAAAAAATCACACTTTAACCAAGACAGTCAGAATTTGTTTCTTTTTGGCTTCCATTCATATTGGAGATGAGTACTGAAATTTAGAAACTATGAGTACAGTAAATATTAACCTATGACTTTAGTACTATAGCTTTAATGTTTCATTTATGTTTTAACAGTTTGCATAAATACATTTTTAACAAGATAGTGTGATTGATTTCTTGACTTTCTACTCCAA
>NW_024380105.1:0-6137 GCF_016835505.1 Polypterus senegalus
GGGGGTATCAAGTCTCAGTCCAGACTCTCTTTCTGTGGAGTTCCCAGTTGGTGGACTGAGGTGCAAACCTCCATCTGACCTGCTGACTCCCTCAATGCATTTAAGAAGACCCGTCTGTGTTGTGAACAAAAAAAAGGGTCAAAAACAAGAAAAATACAAAATACCAATGCTCTGTCATCTTTTATATTGGTGGTTAACTTGTTGTTTAAGTTTAACTATTTTTCTCCAGGCAGCACTCTGTTACTGTGAACATGAGGTGATATGCCATGTAGTTCACTCAGTAAGTTAGCCTGCCCAAATCGACAAACCAGGTTTATTTCTGCCAGTTTTAGTTCTACCAAAGAGGATTGGGGCAAGTTGTTCTTGGTAATCGAGGCAACTAAATGTCATCTCATAAGCTATTATCTAAAGTTGCTGTATTGCTACTCACATTTCATTTTATTTTTCACCACTTATCCAAAACTGAGCTGTGGGTGTAACAGTATTTGTAGTTATTCCCATACATCCCTTCCCTCAGCCATACTTGCCAACTCATACCTGTGCTACCTCAAGACATTCTTAGGCCATCTTAGGCCATAATCCTCCCAGTGAGTCCTGGGTCTTTCCTGGAATCTCCTCCCAGCTGGTTGTACCCATAAATCCTCCACAGGGAGGTGTCCAGAATGCCAAAACCACACCAATTGAATCTTCTCATTACAAATGGTCAGAGGCTCTACTCCTGGATGTCTACTTTTCTCTCTCTGTCCTGAAGGGAGAGTCCAGTTACTCTGTGGAAAAGGTTCATTTCACCTGTTTGTACCCGCAATCTCATTTTTTCAGTCATTACCTAAAGCTCATGACTATAGGTGAGGCTAGGGACATAGATCGATCTGGTAAATTAAAAACTTTGCCTTATGACTCAGCTTCTTCAATAGTACAGATAGGTATAACATCAACATAACTGCATTTACTGTACCACCTCAGTTCGTCTCTCAGTCTCGTCATCCCTTTTCCCTTCACTTATGGTATTTAATCTCTTCTACTTGAGGCAGTAACTCACCTCCCATTCAGAGAGGACAGTCCACCTTTTCCTATTGAGGACCATGGTCTTAGATTTGGAGGTGTTAATCCTCATCCCTCACCATTCACACTGTAAAAGTTATATTTGAACTCTGCTCTATGTGTGCACCTGGCATGTGTCTGAGTCTCATATCCTTCTGAGCTTTTATTAAAAACTGATGCTATTATTTTTTTATTCACTATGATAAAATGTGTTTCCTGTTTTGAACCAAGCTGGATCATAATAATCTATATACATATATATTATATAGGCCATTGTTCTTTATTATTTTTCTTGAGGTTCACACAGCTAATAATATGCATTCAAAATGTCATATACATCCTAAACAAACAGGACTATCAATCAAATTGTGGTCATCAAGGTATCAACATCTGTCATATCCTGTTAGCAACTGGGTGTAACCAATCATGTTAAAAGTTTTCTGAATTTGTAATGAATTCCTTTTAAAGAATAGTGACCTAATCAATGAATTGTATAAATATAGCCTGAGGACATTTTTTCCTTTGTAGCAATGTGACTAACATGTAATACACTTGTTACCTCTTTGGAGGTTTAGATAAAGAATAACGATTGACGCTTTCGCCTGCCTTTGTGTGCTTAAATTTAGGCATTCCTGTGGGTTGGTGTCTATGTATTAAATTTTCTTCCACAGTTTCTGGCGCCTTAAGGTCTGGCTCTGAGGTTCACCTGGGGCCTCATGTATAAACGGTGCAACAGAAATATTCGCGTAAGAACTTTTCCAAGTTCAAATTGCGATGTATAAAACCTAAACTTGGCTTAAAGCCACGCACTTTTCCACGGTACTTCATACCTTGTTGTACGCAAGTTCTCCGCGCGGTTTTGCAGACTGGCGGCACCCAGCGTCAAAGCAATGCTACTGTTACTTTGTGGTTATCCTTTATTTTCCTGACGCGGCTTTATGAATGCACTGAAATTAATCGCATATTGTTTATTAGTGTAATGCATCTGATTGTAAATTACTTGTAACAATATAATGGTCCAGAGAACAGCCATAGTATTCCAAATACCATAACTGCTGTAGCGTTGTTACTCTCAATGCACCTTCTTCTTCTTTCAGCTGCTCCCATTAAGGGTTGCCACAGCCTATCATCTTTTTCCATATTACTCTCACTGCACCACTCAGAGTATTTATATCACTGTATCTGAGTGTGAATCACAGCAGCAGCTGATCGGAAAGAGAATTATTGGTATACAACATCAAGGACACGCTACCTCACATTTCAAACATTTCAAGGCCTTTCCTGTACGGACCTCGCGGTTCAGAAACAGTTTCATCCCAAGAACTTTAAACGCACTCAATCAAGCGCTCCTTGTAGAACTGTCTGTACTAATAAGTACAATTGCCTCACTGTAAACTACAGTTATAATATTGCAAAACCTGCGTAACTTTATATAGTGCGTATTTACGTCAACTATCATTTTTAAGAAGAAATGCAGCAAAATATGTTTATTATATTATACAAATAAAACTTCATTTAAATAATCTGTATTGTTAATAATTAAACATGTGAGGACACGGTGCCGCAGCGATAGCAAGATCACGTATTGTTCATTCCTCGCGCTGTATATTTACTGAGGCTGGTGAGACACTGAGATGAACAGAATAATTAAATACGTACTATGAAGATATTTCAATGTCCCTTAACAGTTTTGGAGAATCGTCATTGTAACCTCACAGATGGCTTAATGTCTGTTACAGAGCTGATTGTGTGGCGATTGGGTATTTGGGGAAAGAAAAGGAAGCACAAGAATTGGAGGTTAGTACGTTTGAAAGAGACAGTACTGCTACAATAAAGTATTTAATCGGAGGTCGCACACGGCACAGCAAGCATCTTGTGTGAGACATGAACAATCACTGCGCTATCGTGTTCCCATATTTAATAACGTGCTTTCATTCCAATCATCATGAAAATGATATCACGTATACATCTCAGTATTTTAATTATTCAGAGAGCTGTAATATCGTGAATGTAATGGATTCTGCATCCTGTCGGAGAAAGAGAAAGAACGGAAGCACGTAGTGATTCACACACATAGAGCACATTGAAGATCAAATACAAAACAAAGCATTTAACGTGCTACTTTAATTACAATATGATTTGAGAAACTGGTTAATTAAACGATTTTAAGATGAAGCTTATGATATTCTACTTTAATGACAAAATAAACTACATGATTAAAGTGGAAATTTCGAGATTAAAGTTGACATTTCGTGTTTTTTTTGCCACTGTGCCTATTTTTTTTCTCTGTAGCCTAATAAGCTTTCATACGACACTCAGACGGTGGGCTACGACTCGCCTTTTCACGCCGACTTTGATATGTGACTTCTTTTTTATTTCTGGCACTGTGCGACTTTGTGAACTTGAGCTTTCAAGTTTCTCCAACACGCTATGTCACTCGATCAACTTCATTTTGTTGATTATACCACGGTTTATTTGAACAAATAGTATGTTTTTCCTTTGCCTCCACTTGGTATTCGCTGAAATTCTTATACTTTTCCCCGTGGTTTTCCCATTGTCTTTTCACAGAAGGCTGAGCTTAAGGGCTACTTATATTGATTTGTATATTCAAAGAGGCAAAATTCTGGGAGGAGTTGTGGGCGGGACAGAAGGCGTGTGCACGAGCGTTAGTTTTCACGCTGATCGGGATTTATGTAGTGGAAGAACGTGGAAGTTGGAGTACGCTAGATTCCTGCATCTGGATTTTTCTGTCCATGTAGCACATTTTGGCTTTGTGCACGCCATGTTATAGCGAGTTCTACGCACGGCGTTATGCATGAGGCCCCTGGTGAGGGGACCCACTTGGACCTGGAACCTCAAGCAGAAGAGGCCAGAAAATAGTATGTGGTGGGACTAGATCTGGCAAGCTTTAGGACTGGCCCATTCTTGGTCCACTGCTGGGACCCAAGATACAGGTACTCCAAAGTCCGTGTTGAGGATATTCGGGCCCACGGTCAGGTAGGAGAAAGTTCAATCTATATTATTTAAAGTTTATGATAGAGGTTTTTTCTTTATCGGTCATGCACAAGGGGGGGAATACAATAAAAAAAAAAACTCAGCTGAATCAAAGAATCCATGCTCCTATCGGTGGCTAGATAGTACCGGTATCGGATTCAATCCCCTGTCGGTGGCTAGACAGGGGTAAAGATTGGAGCTCCAGGGATATACATACTTTTTTAAAAAAATGTAAAAAAATGTAATAAAAAAAAAGCATATGTGTGTATAGAAATGAGGTTATGCTAAGCCAGCATTCTAATATGACGCTATATAGCGCCCGACCCGGCACAGACTGATGCAAAAGCACGTACAAAATAAACAGAGGCTTTAATTTTTCTCTTCAGCCATGGGACACGTCTTCCCCGTGTCACACAGCCCAACACTGTCCTAATAGCAAAACACAACACCATCAAAACACTCTCTTCGTCCACCATTCTTCCTCACCAAGCTTAGTCAGCCCGCAATCTAGGAGTTATCTTTGACTCTATGATGTCATTTAAAACGCATATTACAAAGTCGTCCAAAACATGTTTTTTCCATCTTAAAAATGTTAGGAAATTAAGGCGCTTTCTAAATAAACAGGATTGTGAGAAATTAATTCCTGCATTTATCTCTAGAAGGATTGACTACTGCAATGCGGTGTTCACTGGCTGTTCAAACTGTTCTCTATACAGCCTCCAGTTAATCCAAAATGCCGCTGCAAGAATTATTACAAGAACAAGAAAATATGAACACATAACTCCAGTTCTTAAATCCTTACACTGGCTCCCGGTTAAGTTCAGGGCAGATTTCAAAATCCTCCTTTTAACATATAAAGCATTAAATGGCCAAGGTCCGGTCATTTTGTCTGAACTTATCATGATTTACAAACCAGAGCGCACATTGAGATCTCAAGATGCCGGTCTGCTTATGATTCCAAGGATTAATAAAATAACAGTGGGAGGTCGAGCTTTTAGTTACAGGGCCCCTAAACTGTGGAATGGTCCCTGCTTCCATAAGAGATGCCCCTTCAGTCTCAGCCTTTAAATCCCGGCTGAAGACTCACTACTTCAGTTTAGCATATCCTGACTAGAGCTGCTGATTAACTGTACATACTGCATCTCTGTTGTTAGTCATTAGCACTATAACATAAGTAACATGATAATTATATTTGAATACTAACCCTCACCTATTCTGTTTCTGTTCTCGGTACTCAAATGTGGCAATTGGTGCCACGGCCCACCTGCCAAGTTGTTTGCCTGCCTATGGTAAAGTCATCCCTGATGGAGGATCACAGGAATCATGGGAAAGAGGGGTCCTTTCATCGGAGCAATGTTTCAGCCATGGCATGGCCAAATGGGGAGGCAGCTAGATGGATGAGGTCTCCAGGACTCTAAAAATATCCAAAACTAATTATGTCATATCATCTACTGTTAAACCGTACTCCTAAAATTTTTTATTATTATGCTATATTAAGGAATTGTTCTGTTCTGTATATTGTATTGTATTGACCCCCTACTTTTGACACCCACTGCACGCCCAACCTACCTGGAAAGGGGTCTCTGCTGCCATCACAGAAGTATAAATGGGCACAGACACAACGTCATACCATGACAGGCCCTGCAGGCTTTTGGACTTGTTGCTGATAACAGTCTGGATGGTCTGGAGCACACGGCGTTCTTTTCTTCTAGTAAAGATCTGGAGTCCTGATTCTTCTGACCACAGTACACACTTCCACTTCCACTGCCACAGATGTTAAACTGTCCAACTTTACTCCTACAATAGAGCCTGCCTTCTTAACAAGTTTGTCCATGTGTAAGGCGTCTTTCATCTTTATTCTGCCACCCCAGCACACCACCGCGTAGAAGAGGGCACTCGCCACAACCGTCTGGTAGAACATCTGCAGCTTCTTATTGCAGATGTTAAAGGATGCCAACCTTCTCAGAAAGTATAGTCTGTTCTGACCTTTCTTACATAGAGCATCAGTATTGGCAGTCCAGTCCAATTTGTCATCCAACTGCAGGTATTTCTTGGTCTGTACCCTCTGCACAGTCACCTCTGATGATCACAGGGTCCATGAG
>NW_024380106.1:0-22817 GCF_016835505.1 Polypterus senegalus
TTTTTTTAGGGTCCCCCCAATAGTTTCAGCATTGAGGGTTTCCCCTTTCCAGAAATCCCCCAAAAAAACCCCCTTGTCTGCCCCCAAAAGACAGATGCCATAATCTTTGGCTCTGAAAACTGAACTTTGAAATTTTTGTTGAGGGGAAATGGGATGGCGCCATTGTTGGGACGCCTTTTGGACCAGTAGAAGGACATACCCAAGTTTGCTCCAGTCACAATAGAGTCAAGGAACCCCTCACCCTCGATTTCATAACGTTGAAGAAATTCACCAGCCAAAACGCATTTGGGATGTTCGGGAGTCAACATTTTGGACTCATCTTAACTCAGCTTCCTGTAATCGTTTGTCTGAGACAATTTCCCCCATGAGATTTCGGGGAGATGTGTGGAACATTTCATGAAGGGTGTCAATCTTCACACATTATCACTGCTAATTTTTTCATCAACTTGCTGCAGAAGCCCTCTTGAAACGAGAGAGGGCCTCCTCCTTTGTCATGAGTGTCGGCGACCTTCTTTGAACGACCTAACCCACTTGTAAACATGCTGACGGACATTACCTCAGGTCCATAAGTTTCCCAAGCGGGACGATGGATCTGGGCCGCAGATTCGCAACCAGTGAGGAACTTGATGACCAACGAATCTCGCATCATCGGTAGGTGGAGCAAACGGCTAGCAGAGGTTGACGAACCGCCTGCTGTGATGACATTTCACAACTGACTGACGCATCCCGGCTTATTTTGACCATGGGACCCCACACGCAGGTATGCCAACCTTCAAAAAAAATTTCCCGCCTCCAGGGCATTGTAACCGCTTTTTCTGAAAATCCCTCGAAAGAGCTGGAACTGTCCCTTCGTAACCCTGCAAAATTAAATTTTATAATGCTGTGGAAAGAAGAGTCTATGTTGTACCAGGTGAAAAGGATGAAACTATACACTTAAAAGGGCAGCTAGGTCGAATATTAGGAGCACATCCTGATCAGACTCAAGTTAATTTACAAGGCAGACATCAGAGCTGGTTTTTACACGTTGATGGTATGGGGACATGGTATCTCATCAGAGAGTGGGAAACAGCTACGACCCTTTTGAGGTGCGTTCATATAGAGGATCAGGCTAATAAAAATTTCAACCATAAATACTACAAGCCGATTATGCGCCAGCCAGCAAGAATCATTCTGACACAGTGACTATTGAAATAAAGACGGGCCAGAACAAAAATGCGTCATTTCACTTTGGTAAGGTGATAGTGAAGTTGCATTTTAGACCCGTAAATTGTATGCACAACTGAAACAATGAGGTCTTACCAGGACCCCGACACCTTACATCCAATATTATCAGACCCAAGCGGTAAGATTACATGGTCTCTGATCCCGTAATGTATGGTGGGGATTGAAGGTATATCTTGAGGATTGTTTAGAAGAGCTTTTACTCTCTCCTGAAAAAGGCTTTGACATAGCAAAACCACATATCAAACCGCGCTAAAAATATTGTAAAAGATGTGATCACAGATGTGGTTAAAGGATGACGACAATTGTAATGATATAAAATTGCATTTAATAAACAAACAATTTTACAAATTAATAAGCAATCCATTCCAGTCTTTTCTCTGTTTCGCCGGTAGGGCTAACTTCAGTTTGATAAACAGGGAGGGGGGGCAGCGGGCGGCTTTAAAACTTTCAAGGAGTTCTCTCTTCATTAGGTAATGATAGAAAATGGAATGTTCTAAACTGACCATGGCGTTATAAATTCCTTCCAACCACGCGTTCCTATGCTCAGGTATTTTATGAGAAGTCGTCTAGATTACATACCAAATCCACCATGTTGGAAATGACTAAAGGTTTACCTTCTAACAGCAGCTTCCAATCATTATTCCAAAACGCATGATTGGGATTGATTTGACATTTCATGTAAAACAAATTAACATTTTTCTTTGTTATACAGGCGCTTCTAAAAAACCTCCAAACCTTGTCCTCAGACACATTGACTGTTCTAACGCCCCTACATTTCTTCTTTTGGTAATACAAGCGCCAGACTGTTAGTTTCTTTATCGGCCTTTTAACTAGCGCCAGATACCTCTGCAAGACAGATGTAAAGTTTCACCTCTCATCAGCCCTCGCATCACTGCGCTGCGGACATTTCTCATTTCCTTGTTCAGTTTCTGTGGCCTCAAGAGATCGCTCAGGTTAGCACTCTTTGCTGAAAAGAGACATTGTTGCGCGGTACCAAATACATTTTTGAGCGTATTCCATATTTATGCTCTAGAAGCTAAAAACTGATATGAATGGCACAGCAACACTTAAAAGAGCCCTCAAAAGCTCTCTTTTTTTAAGGTTAGTTTTCTGTCACTTATTTTTCTGATGGATGTTTTATGCTTCTTGAGTTGCTTAAACTGTTTGGCTGAAAGAGGTATATTACCTTTTAAAGTATTACAGGCTATTTCGACAAAGCATTAATTAAATCGTCAGAAGAGGCGCTATAACAATTTTACGGCAGCGATAAGAGCAACTGAGTAAGGCCTTTAGAGGCTAGAGGTTTCTGCTTATTCTGGCCAACATGCTGACAGAATATATAACTTGACTCAGAACAGCTTTTATTCGACGGTGTACACGACGGGCCAGTCGGGTACACTGTTCTTAATCGTAGTTAAATCGGGTGTCTGTGCTTTAAACCACCAAAAGATAGTCGTATGGTAATTTTGTAGCATCTTCGAAAGCTTCCAAAAGAACTTAGCACGCCTAGATACATTTATGGGCAAGGTAGTAATTTGCAATTTGTCCCTGAGTTTTAAAAAGAGTAATATATTGGCATTAAGATTAATCTTCGGCTTTTCTTTCCTTGAAAGAATAAATTTTGAACCAAGTAAATGATAGACAGATTCATGATGAGTATATTTTGTAAAGCTTTTCTTTTTCCCCTGGCTTTCTCGCTAGCGATTCCATCAGATCATCTATAATAACCAAATTTATTTTGAGGGAGAAGTTCGCGTCACATAAAGACTATGGGAGCTCCTCAATAAATTATAATTGCTGAAATTTATCCGATAGCTCGTCGACATTTTCTGCCAGCAACTATAAAACCAAATTATATTTTGAAAAGGTTGAGGCACAACGGATCTCAATGTTCCAATAATTTTTCATAATAGGATTTCTGAACAAGAGGAACCCTAGATGATTTTAGCGAAGGGTGTTGAGAAAGCGCAGTCAAAATCTCTTTAGTAGCCATAAGGTCTCTGTTGTAATCCTTTAGGAGAACCTCTTGTTATAAAACCACTCTGAATTTCTTCCTGAGTGGTCTGTTTTCTAAAGTGAAACGTTTTTATTTTGACAGATCTGCTTACCATGAACCAGTAACTCCTGAGGAGGGGTTTATGAGACATCACAAAATTCTGACCTAGATTGGTTAGTGTCTCAAGGTTTACAATTTTACTGGTTTCGTGATTGATGGTGATACATTTAACCTTCATACATGTTTTGCCTTTTGTGCTGTTTTATACCCATACGCCTTTGGACGCTCTGATGCAAATTCAGTAATATAATCACCAGGATTTAACTCACTGGTGAGCTCTCCAAATAGTCACCCAGAGGAGGATTGTACTGACCAGGTTGAGAAGTAAAATGACCAAGTCGGTGTCGCTTGTTCAACACCCTTTATCCCAGACTGTCCAGTAAATCGTAAAACCCTCTAACCAGGATAGGCAGTGGTGAAAGCAGCAATGACAACATTAACGTTTACAGGTAGGGTATATTTTTCATCGGGCATTTCCATTGTAGTTTGAGCTGATCCATCACCATAAATTCAAAATAAGAAACTATTATACGTTTGAGAAAATATATTGCAAGAATTCTCACCGTCCTTGACTAAGTTAGTAGTGAGATGGAGAGGTTTTTGCCAAATTTAACCCCAAAGAGAACTTAAAACAACTTTGAAATCTGTCTCTTAGCTGGATTTGTTATTGGTCCAATTGTACATCTTCCTTCTGATAATAATCTAAAATATACTGTTTTCGGAAGCATCATCAGTACACCAGGCAGGAAACCAGATGCCTCCTGCTTTGCCTTTTAGATGAAGCTTGATATAGTCCGAGAATAACTGAAGTAGCTGGGGTAATGCCAAATCTCGTGATACTTTTAAAACTTTATGACTTTGTCAATGGCCTTTGCTATTTCCACACTGCCCAAGTACCGATTAAAGCTTCTCATCCTCTGTGACGACAGTCCACTGTCTGAGTTCAGCCTCGTGACAGGTGCAACAAGAGGGTAAACATTAATTTCCTGCAAAACCTGAGAGGCAGGACTGGAAAATTGAGACCACGTGGAGGGCTGGACTGTTGCTTTAATTAATCCAAAATACTGCCCGAGATTACCAAACTGCTGAAAAATGATAGTGGGTGACCAACCAGGTACATTTTTGTTTTTATTCAAAACGGGTCAGCTTAGTGAAATCATAATAGTGAATCTGTTCAGTGCCCACGCCCTTGTGGTATAATTTAATGGCATTGGTACTGGGCCGCTGAAGAATGAGCCCCGGTTTTATACGCTGAGGGAAACACAGTGTTTTAAGAAAGTTTTTAGCCTGAGGTCTTGTTTTTTCATTGTCTCCCAAGAATGCCCCCAGAGCACGCAGCACATCTAGATTAAATTTTGTCCTAAGTATTTTTAGTTTTCGGATAAACTTTGGTACATAACCGCACAAGTCATGCCGTTAAAGGATGGGTACTGTTTAAATCATAACATTCTGGACAGCTGTATAAAACAGCCAGCAAATTCAAAGGCGTGTTGAATACTTTAACTCTGGCATAGCCACTAAGATAAAAGGAACCTTTTTACTTCCCCAAGGTTTAGAGCGGTTTAATCGTTCAACTTTTCTGTTTCAAGATACAATAACCATTGAATAGATGCTTTGAATAGTTTTTCTGACTACTACTGTAATGGTCAGAAGGAATTATACCGATAGACTTTGGAGGCATACAGTTTTGCCTGTACATGGCCATGCATAGAGAGGCCAGGGTCATGCATTGAAATGGGCCAATTGCCACTTTGATGACCTCATCTCTGAATTTAATGAATGCTGTCTAAGAACTTTTCTACATCATTTTACAAAAAAAAGCCATCTCCTCTTTAAAATTAAAACACCATGCTTGACACTCTCATACCAGGTAAAATTCTTTCTTTGGTCATCATGCTCTGGACACTCGTAGCATTAAGGCCAGGTAGGACATATAATTCTGATTTTCAGCCGTATTGAAGAAATGGGAAATAACCTTTGGCTTCAAACCCATGGTTTTAGGGATGGCACTCAATTCATTGTTAAAAATTCAAAGAATCTATAAAATGTAATTGATAACCACATCTGTGAAACACATCAGCTTATTTCCTTGAGTGGTAAAGAGGGTTCACACCTTTTTTAAGCAAATATTTTATTAAAAAGACCTGCTCGTAACCTTTTGAATTGTGAGCCATGAAGGTATACCCTTTGATACTTACAGACAAAGTATTTGGGAAAAAGAACTGGTACACATCTCACCCCCAGAACCAGGATTTACCTTGAAGGACTTACAGTATACAGTACATAATTAGGAATGTGTACAATCCTGCTTCTGCCGACTTTCAAAATCATAAAATAATGATTTCACAACGATCCCAGACTTCAAGGTTTTATAAAATACTGATGGTTTTCCATCATTTTCAAATTTGCTTTATAAACAAACGCATTCATTGAGAAGACATTTATGGGGTTTTGAGGCTGATTTACTTTGTAAACAGGGACACATTTTGCAGTGTCGCAGGCCGCTCATATCGTTGGTCTTGCTTAAATTTAGGAATTGTATGCTGAATAAAACAAAATTGGGATCAGCAGTAAGGGGTTGCAATCGCTACACTTGACAAGTTCTTTAGGGATCAGGCGCTAATCGGGGAGAAACAGACGCTGTAATGGCCTCACAACGATGGCTAAGCATTGAGTGGTAGCTTGTGTAACAGTAGTCACACAAGTATTTAACCCCTAGAAACCCTTTAAATTCAAAATGCCATAGTAATGGTTGTGTAAAAACATAAAATAGGTTTTAGGGTTTCTATCTCGAGCTTTCAAATTTTAAAATTTCTCGGCACCTGTACCAGACAACAATTTTATAATCTAGCAAGTTTTCAAATTTATGAACGTCCGCAAGGACACTTTTCATGCTCAGATAATCCAGCCCTGCTCTGAAGGTTGGTCAGCTTCATGCATGCATAACTCGGTTTTGTATGTACCGGTCTTCCGTTAGGCTAAGCAGAAAAAGGCAAAACTGAGCTGATTCCCATAATTATAAGAATAATTAAATGTCTCATTTTTTTTAACTATTTAATGATTGAGTAGAGCGGATACCTTGTGAGTGCCGCAGCTACCCCGCTTATGTGACCAACAATTGTATGACTCAGCATCAGAGACTCATCCACTAACACACTTGCATGACTCTGAAGAAGATTCTATATGCTCAAGAAAATAGTCTACTTAATGTTAGAGCCAGTCATCTGTATAAAAATGCCGAAGGTAAGGAATCAGCACGCAATTCTAACTGTACAACATCTATGGGTTTAAAGTACCTGAAAATCTATCCAGAATTTTGCAGCATCTCATGAATGCTCTTAAATACCTCCTTGTAAGACCTTTTAGTTCATAGGTGTCGGCAAAATTTAAGGGTGTCTTATTTCGTATGATTAAAAGCCGGTCTGTCAATCTGCTGAAAATGCTCCGGCCATCACTAGAGACAGCAGAGGACCCAACCATGCCTGTTACACCTGAAGTAGAGGCGATGAGGGTTTAGATACCATCAGAACCACCGGACATAACTGTCGCGATTGAAGAGGTTGAAAGAATTGCTGCAAATGGCTGTGCAATAGGGGCTGAGGAAGCCGTGACTGAAAAAGGGGACAAGACTGAAGCAAAGGGAGCAGAAGTGATAGCTACAGGGACTGAAACAGAGGAGACAGGGCCTGAAGATACAGTGACTGGAACAGAGGTTACCCATACAGAAACAGAGGGGCAGAGGGGCATACTGAAGTAGAGGGAGCAAGCTGGTCAAAGTCAATGGAGTGGTAACAGGTGAAGGAACTCTCATGGTGGCTATTATATTATTCATTTGATCATGTTTTGATTTTGCAACCCTATATTCCAATTCATTAAAATATCGGGATGGTGGAGCAGGCATTTTGGGGGCCGAATAGAATAGTGGAGTTCCATCCATCCATCCATCCATTCTCTTCCGCTTATCCGAGGTCGGGTCGCGGGGGCAGCAGCTTAAGCAGAGAGGCCTAGACTCTCTCCCCGGGCCCCTTCTTCCAGCTCTTCCGGAGAATCCAATGCTCCCAGGCCAGCCGGGAGACATAGTCCCTCCAGCGTGTCCTGGTCTCCCCGGGCCTCCTCCCGCTGGACGGCCTGAACACCTCACCAGGGAGGCGTCCAGGAGGCATCCTGATCAGATGCCCGAGCCACCTCATCTGACTCCTCTCGATGCGGAGGAGCAGCGGCTCTACTCTGAGCCCCTCCCGGATGACTGAGCTTCTCACCCTATCTTTAAGGGAAAGCCCAGACACCCCGCGGAGGAAACTCATTTCAGCCGCTTGTATTCGGATCTCGCTCTTTCGTCACTACCCATAGCTCATGACCATAGGTGAGGGTAGGAAGGTAGATCGACTGGTAAATGAGAGCTTTGCCACGGCTCAGCCCTTTTCACCACGACAGACCGATGCAGAGCCCGGGTCACCGCGGATGCCGACCGATCCGCCTGTCGATCTCACGCCCATTCTTCCCCCCACTCGTGAACAAGACCCCGAGATACTTGAACCTCCACTTGGGGCAGGATCTTCCCCCAACCCTGAGAGGGCACTCCACCCTTTTCCGGCTGAGGACCATGCCTCGGATTTGAGGTGCTGATTCTCATCCCAGCCGCTTTACACTCAGCCGCTAACCGATCCAGAGAGAGCTGAAGATCACGGCCTGATGAAGCAAACAGAAAAACATCATCTGCAAAAGCAGTGACCAACCTGAGTCCACCAAACCGGGCCCTTTCAACACCCTGGTTGGGGCTTAGAAATTCTGTCCATAAAAGGAGGGAAAAGAATCGTGACAAAGGGCAGCCCTGGCGGAGTCCAACCTCACTGAACCGGGCTCACTTACTGCCGCAATGCGGACAAAGCTCTGACACCGGTTGTACAGAGACCAACAGCTTTCCATCAGGGGTCCGCACCTATACCCCGGGGCACCCCCACAGGATTCCCCGAGGACACGGTCAATGCCTTTCCAAGTCCACAAAACACATGTAGACCGGTCGGGCAAACTCCCATGCACCTCCAAAAATCTGCTATGGGTGAAGAGCTGGTCCACTGCTCCGCACCAGGACTAAAACCACACTGTTCCTCCTGAACTGAGGTTCGACTATCCACGGACCTCCTCTCCAGAACCCCTAATAGACTTTTTCCAGGGAGGCTTTAGGAGTGTGATCCTCTATAGTTGGAACACACCTCCGGTCCCCTTTTAAAGAGGGGGACTCACCACCCCGTCTGCCAATCAAGAGGCACTGTCCTCGATAACCATGCGATGTTGCAGAGACGTGTCAACCAAGACAGTCCTAAACATCCAGAGCTTAATGAACTCCGGGGTATCCCCATCCACCCCGGGCCCTGCCACCAAGGAGTTTTTGACCACCTCGTGACTTCAGTCCCAGAGATGGGAGAGCCCACTCAGAGTCCCCAGGCTCTGCTTCCTCATTAGAAGGCATGTTAGTGGGATTGAGGAGGTCTCTAAGTACCCTCCCACGACCCATAACGTCCCTGAAGTCGAGGTCAGCAGCGCACCATCCCACTATATAACGTGTTGACACTGCACTGCTCCCTCCTGAGACGCCAGACGGTGGACCAGAATCTCCCCCGGCCGCCCGAAAGTCGCTCCATGGCCTCCAACTCCTCCCATGCCCGAAGTTTTGCCTCAGCAACAACCGCCGATTCCGCTTGGCCTGCCGGTACCTATCAGCTGCCAGAGACCCACAGGACAAAAAGTCCTATAGGACTCTTTTTCAGCTTGACGGCATCCCTCACCGCCGGTGTCCACCAACGGGTTCGGGATTGCCGCCACGACAGGCACCGACCACCTAGGCCACAGTCCGTCAGCCTCAACAATAGAGGCACGGAACATGGCCCATTCGACTCACTGTCCCCACCTCGGGCGGGTTGAAGTTCTGCCGGAGGTGGAGTTGAAGCTACTTTGACAGGAGACTCTGCCAGCCGTTCCCAGCAGACCCTCACAACACGCTTGGGCCTACCAGGTCTGACCGCATCGCCCCCACCATCGGCCAACTCACCACCAGGTGGTGATCAGTTGACAGCTCGCCTCTTCACCCGAAAGTGTCCAAGACATATGGTCAGCAAGTCCGATGACACACTCACAAAGTCGATCATCGACCTGAGGCCTAGGGGTGTCCTGGTGCCAAGTGCACATATGAACACCCTTATGCTTGAACATGGTGTTCGTTATGGACAATCCATGACGAGCACAGAAGTCCAATAACAAAACACCGCCGGGTTCAGATCGGGGCCATTCCTCCCAATCACGCCCTTCCAGGTCTCACTGTCATTGCCCACGGAGTACTGAAGTCTCCCAGCAAAATGCAGGGAATCCCTGGTGAAGGTATGCGCCCCCAGCAACCCCTCCAGAGACTCCAAAAAGGGTGGATAATCCAAACAGCTGTTCGGGCGATACGCGACAAACAACAGTCAGGACCCTTCCCCACCCGGCGGAGGGAGGCCACCCTCTCGCCCACCGGGTAAACCCCAATGCACAGGCTCCGAATGGGGGCAAGTATGCCCACACCTGCTCGGGCGCCTCACCACGGCAACTCCAGAGTGGTAGAGAGTCCAGCCTCCTCTCAAGGAGATTGGTTCCAGAGTCCAAGCTGCGCGCCGAGGTGAGTCCGACTATATCTAGCCGGAACCTCTCGACCAAGCAAGACTAGCCTCAGGCTCCTTCCCTTCAGAGAGGTGACATTCCACGCCCCAAGAGCCAGTTTCTGTAGCCGAGGATCAGACCGCCAAGGTCCCCGCCTCCGGCCACCACCCAACTCACACTGCACCCAACCTCCTTGGCCCCTCCCATAGGTGGTGAGCCCATGGGGAGGAGGACCCACGCTACCTCTTCGGCTGTGCCCGCCGAGCCCCATGGGTGCAGGCTCGCCACCAGGCGCCGCCATCGAGCCCCACCTCCAGGCCTCCCAGCCTAGAGGGGCCGCCCAGTGACCCGTCCGGCAAGGGAAAATGCTTGTCCACAGTTTTTATTTTTCATTGAGGTTTATTGAACCTACCTTTGTCTCATCCTCACCTAGGACCAGTTTGCCTTGGTGTTTCTACAGGGTATAAAGCCCCGACAACATAGCTCCTAGGATCATTGGGACACGCAAACCCCTCCACCATAAGGTGACGGTTCAAGGAGGAGATAGTGGAGTTCATTCACATTTTGTAATAAACCGAATTTTGAGAACGCCCCAGCATCCAAGTCCCACTTGCGCCTTTTCTGCTTTGACCATTGCCACCTATTGCCTGACATTATTTGGGGAACAAGTTTAAAATAGGTAAATAAAATAACCTTTCATGTATATCGGGAGAAAGTGGTAAAAGGTCCGTAATGCACTTTGAAAACCAACTAGCACTCGGTCGATTTTAGCTTCAGTTCAGCAGCCTAGCCCCAGGATCAGCTCCTTCAGGTTTGCCGACTATTTGGGTGAGAAGTCCTGGTGATGATACAAACGGCGGTGAATGCCCGAGTATCTGAGTCAGTAATCCTGCCGACGCGGGCTCTGAAAAAACAAGCAAGACTAAGTTTTCTTTAAAAAAAACATTTGCAGCTCGCACAATTAGCTCAACTTACCGGCTGCGGAAAGAGATGTTCAATAATAGACTGTCCAAGGCCTCTAGTGCAGATTCTAAAGGTGACTGATCCTTCGGAAGAACAAGTTTTCTGTTAAAAATTATATTCAACCCCCAGCTCCTTATTTTCCATACACACGATCCTTCAGGTGAAAGTAATCCTTACGAGGCTCTGGGGACTCTTTAGTTTTTTTTTCCCCCCGAGTCAGGATTTTTAGTCTCAAAAAGACAATTGGTGGTAGCTATTAATTCTTCGGTCTCGGATTCTTCTACAATCTATACTAATAAAAGGCAAAGCCCTTACCACTCACTCACTGACTCCCCTCACTCACTCACTGACTCATCACTAATTCTCCAACTTCCGTGTGGGTGGAAGGCTGAAATTTTGGGCAGGTTCTTTCCCTTACAGCTTCCTTACAAAAGTTGGGCAGGTTTTATATCGAAATTCTACGCCGAATGGTCATAACTGAAGGTATTTTTCCATTAACTGTAATGGAGATGAGCTTCAACGCGGGGCGGAGTTTCGTGACATCATCACGCCCCACTGAATCACGCAGTACATAGAAACCAGGAAGAGCTCAAAAAGCGCCAAGAAAACATGCATTATATAATTGAGAAGGCAGCTAAAACAATAAGAAGCGAGCGAGTGACATACACAACCATATTCATGAGTTCTGCTACTGAACCAAAGCACATGTAAACCCTACACTTTAAATTAAGTTCATAGACAGGCTTAGCTGGCGCTTGTAATTTAGTGCCTGCCCATATAAGGTCATCCGTCAGCGCAATCCAATAGCAAACTGCCACGGTAAATATTCACGGTGAAGGACTGTGCTTATGGAGAGGAAGATGAGATGGTCAGGTGGTGTTTGACACAAACTCAGCTGAAACTGCGAGAGAAAGTTTTAAGTGCCAGGACTAAGGTAACATTAAATACAGCCATGGACATAGCACGAGATGACACCAGCACAGCTGGGAACCTTCGATGATGTACACCGAGCTGCTCACGTGAACTGACGCAGTGCAAGACAAAAGCAACAGTTCCAAAGAGCGCTGAACAAAACCGAATTACACAATTGAAAAGGCAGCAAAAAATATGAAGGTCTGATAAGCTTTATTCATAAATCCAGCTACTGCGGAAACAAAGCACACGGTGGAAAAAGTCAATGTCCCGCTAAAGGAAGACAGTGTTAAAAAAAAACCCTGCATGCAGTGTGACAGGTCTCAGATAAAGAAGAAGACGAGCTGTTTATTGATGCAGTAAGAAACGAATCGATGAATGAAACCTGTCATCTTTACAACGATTGACAAACACGGAATGTAACTTGAATACAAAACATCCTACAAATACGAACCTGATTTGAAAGAAATAATATAATCAAACCTTGATGACAGCAACACTCAGTAACACTCACAAAACAAATACTGTATATTGACAGTCATGTTAATGCTATTTTTAAAATGTTCCTTTCTTTTCTAGCTTTTAAACACACTACTTCTCTGTTGCATACGCGGTATATATATATGTATATATATATATATCCCAATCTAATACTCGAATAATGGATACTTTATTCACCATCAATGATTGTTTTGGTAAAGCCATACTCAGTGTATTCATTAGATAAACGGTAAAAAGTAAGAGCGAGGGAGGATGACTTATTGAGGCATGCAAGCAAAAACCCCAAAAGCACGCTGGCTCGTACTAAAAATACATCTTTTCAAGTTCTATTTACTCCATATGTGTCAAACTTAAGGACCGAGGCAACATCTGGCCCGGCGGTAATTATATCCGCCCGAGATCATTTTATATACTGTATTATTGTTATTAATGGCCCCGGATATGAAGCACTGGTAACACAATAAACTACAGATCCCTATAATGCAGGGCTTCAGCTGCCTTGTGAACACTTATCGCTCACCGCCGCTCTTCATAGCTTCTACTTTATAAGGAAGCAGCTTTTTCAGAGCTTCTGCACTGTTTTATAAACGAACCATATATAAGAAAGTCCTTTTTCCTTTTCCAACGAAGCAGCCTTTTTATTTAATCCACGGTTCTCCGCTGTTTCATTGTTCATTTATTACGATTTTTATAGTTATTGTGTAGGTTTTATTTAATCCAGGGTTCTCTTCGTGTTCACTGGTGTCTTCTTTCGACGAGCTTGCAAGGAAGCAGCTTCTCACAGCTTCTGCACTGTTTTAAAACGAACCATATAAGAAAGTGCTTTTTCCTTGTTTCACCAACGGCAACCTTTTATTTAATTCACGGTTCTCTTCTATTTATTGTTTATTTGTACGATTGTTACAGTTATTGTGTAGGTTTTATTTAATCCACGGTTCTCTCTGTGTGTCACTGCGGTGTCTTTCGCTTACTGACCTTCGCAAGGAAGCAGAAACTTACAACCACCAAACTTTGTAACGGCACAAGACTTCAGGTCACATCTCTATAAAAAAACCCAATTGAAGCAACTATATTTGTGCA
This sequence comes from Polypterus senegalus, assembly GCF_016835505.1. NCBI lineage: Eukaryota > Metazoa > Chordata > Cladistia > Polypteriformes > Polypteridae > Polypterus > Polypterus senegalus. The sequence continues at coordinate 13,370 of NW_024380106.1, forward strand.
GTGCCTCAGTGACACAGTTTTTATTTCTTGCATCCCCGTATACCATCTAATCTCCCATTTTAATTCAAACGCTCAATTTCAGGTAAGGCTCTGTCAGAATGACAATTAATAAGTCTCAGGGACAAACACTACAAAAGGTTGGCATTTATTTGAGGCGGGATTGTTTTCACATGGCCAACTGTATGTTGCATGCTCGAGAGTGAGCTCAGCAAAACAGCTTAGTCATATTACAACCAGAGGGCCGAACTGACAACGTGGTATACAGGGAGATCCTTAACAATTAATTTTTGACATATTTTCGTTCAGTTTAAAAATGTTTACTTTTTTATTAATAAAAATATTCAGACAGTATTTCACCATCGCGTAAGCCGGTATTTTGCTAGTTAAGATATAAAGAGCTAAGTTTGTATGTACTTAAAGACGTTTAAAAGTAATCAGCCTGAACATTCTTATAAGTTTGTACATTACTATTTAAAAGTAATCAGCATAAAACGATACATTACTATTAAAAAGTAATACGCTTGTACATTATTATTAAAAGTAATCAGCATGAAACGACATTACCATTAAAAGTAATAAGTTTGTACATACTTAAAGACATTAAATCTAGGCGGTCTTATAAACAACATTTCGATTTAAAAGTATGGCCAAAAGAAGAATTGACTCACTTTTTAAGCAACCAACCGCCAGAATCTCAGCCTTCTGAAATAAGAAAAATATTAATTATAAACTCTAGGGTACGACTAGGTACAGTTTTTCATTTAAAAATCAGGGAAAAACCTACCTCCGGTAGAGGTGGCTTGAGATTGCTATTCGCCGCTGGAACTATCTGATTTGAAAACGGATTTATAAAAGAATATCATTTCATCAGTTTGAAGAAAGAGACAATCATTAACGGCACATATATCGGTACTCTACACTTACCAACAATCACAAAAGTATTTTTTCCATTGTCTGCCATTGTGGAAGAAAAAGCAAAATGGCCTACCTTTGAAAAAGATCGCAGAGAAACTTGGAATGCTGGAAAAGTTAGTGTGTTGTTAGACAGCGTAGCAAAGCGCTTTATGTAGCAGAGGCATGCTCTGTAACGCTTTGGAATGGTGGAGCAAACACCCTGATGTTTGTGAGAAAGCTCATGGGTGCGGAATTGCTGATGTTCCCCTAAGGACGGAGCCTTGTAGTGGGAAAGTATCCTCATCACGCCACCGCTGTATGAGTATCATATAGGCAATAGGAAAAGTGCCCCGTATGTTTTACCGAGATCATCGTGCTAAAGCAGCGTTTTATATGTGGAACCGTTTCTAGATCGCATGTGTATTTTAAAGTTGATATAAATGGGTATGCAAACCATATGAAACAAGCTCAATTTGACATTTACACGATTACGAGGATAAAATACAGTATCGGAAAGAGCCATGTTTGTACTCAGTTAGAGATCCGACAGACTTTTCAAAACATGGCAGAATTTAATCAGTAATATTTTAAAATAAGCTCATGAAGCACAGAAATTTATTCATTTAGGTATGTTTACAAGCCTTAAATTTCACGCCGTTAGCCTTGTTCTCTCTTTCAGGGTGGGGATCGATTTGTCCATAACTCAATTTTTCTTTTGTAAAACTTGATTGATTTGTATGGATTGCAATAAAATAATAAAAACATAAAGAAAGAAAGATGTGGCTATGTAGGAAAGATAAGTGTATATTTAATTTTTCATATTAAATTTGAATCTAGCGTCGTAAGTTTATAGCTTATAAATCATATTAACATTAAATATATTTTAATATTTTCATATTTGCATATTTTCATAAATCATATTTTCATGTTTTTAGGGCTTGAAGTCATCAACCATATTTGGGGCGGAGCTTAAGTTCATCAATTATCCTTGTGATAGTATCTGTCTGTATAACTACTATCAACTAAAAATATTTTTACTTTTTGTTCTTGAATAAATATTCTTGCCATTAAACTTTAACCCTTGTAACTTTTAACTCTAAAACAGAAAGTCTTCCTCATGAGCCGCCTGCATAAATTTGTCCAGTGATTGGCAACTGGTGACAGAGGCGGTGTTCACACAGCATTTGCGTGACAGAGCAAGTTGAATATGGAGCATAAAGCTTAATGTTTAGAAAGCGTTTACTTCAGCAAAAAGTTACAGTTCTTCAGGTGCTGCTTGTGACAATATGATAGATTCTGGTTCACGTGTTTGTGAAGCACCAAGGTGCCAAGTCTGCCAACTGGTGAAAAACTAAACATACTAATGTGTTTTTGTATTTATTCTATATTTATTTATTTATCTTTTTTATTTTGCATTTTATTTTGCATAGCTCGAAATACCTGATATTATAAAAATAATCCAGTGGCAGAATTATGTTTTAAAGTATTTGACCCCCATTCTTCAATTTTTCTGTCTCTCTCAAAACAGAAATATCATATTATCTTTGTTCTTAACATCAGCCATGTCATACATATTGCATACCAAGGCTTTTTCCTGTTGCATCCAAAGCTCCAATAGTAGCTCTTTAACCACAATATAATTACTAAATCCATCCATCCAAATAAAAAACTGAAATTAATAGATATAAAAATAAAATAGAAATGTCTTTATGAATTAAAAACCTAAATTAAAACTAAAAATACGCAATGAAGGAAAACTAAAACTAAGCTGAATTTCCAAGTAAGGTCAGAAAAAAAAGAAATAAAAACTAATATAAAAAGGCAAAACTATATTAACCTTGCTAGGCATGTACTCAGTCCTTCTGAGCAATCTAATTGGTCAGTGTCCCTGAGTTGCTCAGTCAAATGTGATCATGACAGGAAGTGTCAGAGAAGGCAAGCTGACACACGAGGATACCAAAGAAATGTGTGGAGGAATGCTGAGAGTCTGCATCAAACATGGGAAATAATCCAAGAATACAAAAGGTGTTTTCATACCAGGGGGTATTTTCTGTACGCGCTTAAATCATCTGAGATCAGATGCCTCATCTTGGATGAGTAAATCGGTGAAGCTCATCCAGGATAAGTCAGTTTTTCAAACGCAGCCATGTAGTAGATTAGTCTAGCTGGATCTCATCATCCGAGATGAATGCACGCGCCAGCGCTGATTGAAAAGGCCATATATATTGAGTCTAGAAAACATGATCAGCAAGTCTTTGATAGGCTGTAACAAAATAACAAAAGAACAGGTGCATTTTTTTTTCACACAAACGGGGCAGGACCTTTTATTTGAAGGATATGAAGAATTTTAAGATTTAATATGCACAAGGAGTAACACAGCAAAAGCAGCCCAAACTAGAAAAGACGGCTCAAAATAGTGGCCAACAAATTAAACGCTAGTAGTGTCATTGTACTTACTGAATGCAGCTGCATTTCCTATGTGTCAGATTAATTATTATGTAATATGTCATAATTCCATATCAAACGTGAACACAAGGAGAACATGGAACAGGTTAAAGTGAAGTACAAGAATATACTTCAAACTGGTAAATATTGGTATATAACTATTTAAAGAATTGTTGACATAATGAATCATATATAATATAAAAAACATTAATTTTAAAGCTAATAAGAAGGCAGACAAGCAAAAACAAGTGGCGGTCCACGCATCCATACCTAACCCCTGCGAAGAGTTGGTTCTCCAGCAAATGCCCATCTCCCTGTTTCTGAGGGCATTTTTTGTTGGTCAGTTGCAGGAATGTCATATCCGTAGAACTTGTGTCAGACCAACGAGATATTGATGAGGTCAAATATTTGATGAAGACACTGTGTCTGATTATTCATCAGGAGGAGAGGTAAATTTTCCCAAAAAATGTTTGATCAAACTCCACTCTGATCAGTCCCATGTGCCCCAATCATATTTGAAATCCTGGGTAATGAGAATGTTAGGCTGATTGTGAGATTCTTTATGGAACTGGGTGTTTTTGCCTGTGTACCTGCAATGGCATGAAACGTTTCTTTTATTGTCTGCACACGCAGGTGTCCAGGAAACACTATGAAAACTCGAAGGAAATATTTCAGAGCCAAACAGACTTTACAAATTGCCTGGCAAACTGCACTTTTAGATAGATTTTCCGCATCGCCTACAGTATATAAAAAAGTGCCACTTGTAAAAAAAACTCAAAGCAATGCATACTGTCTGTGTGGTTGTGACAGCCCGAGTTCGCTCTACTTTGACTTTGAATATAAGGTGCTAATAAATCTTTGATGTACAATATTCCTCAGCTAAAGCGGTATCTTTCAAAAGAATTTCCTCCGGAGCAATAAAGTATCTTGCCGATCCTTCAAAACCCCCTCTTTAGAAATTTCTTCTTATAATTTGCGTATCGATATCAATTGGTAGCTCAATCATGAAAGGCAAAGCCATAACTGAATGATTTCTATGCACGGAAACTGATTAAGTGTGTGAACTAAGCCTTGTTGATAGAACAAACCTGCTCCGAGCAGGTTTGAGGATTTGGATCTGCTGCTATGACAACACATCCAGCAAGAGTTTCGAAAAACCGACAGATCCAGGATCATTCCAAATCGTCATAAATTACATCCAGCTAAACGAGTAATCCACGTACAAAAAAATACACCCCAGGTAATGGGGACTAATCTACCATTGGTGGTAATCAAAAAGCAGTAGCAGGCTTTATGGGAACGCGATCAAGAGAGAAGGCACAGGAGAAGTCTAAGGGAAGTGAAAAAAAGGGGTAGGGAAAAGATATCAAATACCAAATATTTTAAAATTTACTCTATTACCTGTTTTTTGACAGATAACATAACTATCTACACATACACACACATACATACAGCACATATGTATATATTTATTAATTATATATAATGTATAATACACTATTAACATTTGGTTCAAGAAGTTTGTTTTCTTTTGGATCTGTGTAGAGTTGAGTTTTGAAGAAAGATTAAAAGAGCGGAGCCTTTTCAGTTTAAGCAAAAGAAGATTAAGAGCTGGCATGACTTAAAGTGTTTAAAATTATGAAGGGAATTAGAAACAGTGGATCAAGACTATTTTAAAATGAGTTCATCAGGAACACTGGGTCACAGATGGAAACTTGTTAAGGTAAATTTCAACAAACATTGGAAGTTTTTGTTTACCAGAGAACCATAGACACAGGGAATAAGCTATCAAGTGAGGCAAAAATATTTTAGGGACTTTCAAACTAGACTTGATGTTTTTTTGTTTGAAAATGGGCTTGATTAATAAAATGTGCTCTCTGTATACTGTTTGCATATTTCTATGTGATTCATGTGGTTGTGGTAGGTGTCTTGGTTTTGGTGAATTTTATGAATGCTTTACATTTTGTATTTGTATGTATTCCTATGGTTATGCTGCTGGCACAGCTCCAAGCACCTGGGTTTTTGATAGACTCGTGCCCTGCTCATTGCCCCTACGCCCCCTACTTTATGGACAGGGGCCCCAACCCTTCCTCCTCAATCTTAGAAGTCCTGTTTGGAAATAACTGGGTTTTGTATTTGGGTGGAAATGATGGGCTCCAAGTTTAACCTGCATTGAAGGAGGAATTAGATTAAATGAAGACAGGACACTCCTCAAGTACTGTGGATACCACCAGACATTTTCACTGTCTGAATTATTATTAAAAAAATATTTGTAGATGATAAACCTTTTTGTAATATGTCTTTCTGCTGTACCCTCAATTCACTCCACTGATGCACTATTCATAACAATAGCAAAGACAAAAGTAAAATGTCAAACTATGACTACTTTGTTAGTGAGTTCAGATGCAAAACTAGTGGCAAAGTAGCTTTAACTGGTCATTTTTAAGTTTATGTAATCCAGTCAGACAGATATCATTCATTCCTGTCATGCGGCAGACAATAGCCATCATCTTCTGAACTTTTTAAACGTGACTTCAACTTTAGAACATCTAACAGTTCTTTTACGAGATGTGGAATATTTTTTCCCCCACAGCATTGCAATTTAATTTGCAGGTAATGGACTGATGTGATTTGATGTAGGGACACATTAATATGGTCAAAATGTAAATTCCTCTCTCGTTTTCTTAAATTGCTAAGGTAGCAACAAGGTTTCCCACAGTCTTGTTTACTGTTTAACATCTCACAAAGCATTTCACCAACAGATTGCTCTAATTTTCTTTGATTCACCCATTGAATGTACTCTGTATATGGATGACACGTTGCTCTTTCCGAGATGCTTCTAATCCAGTGCTGGTAATGGAAGAGTTTTATTTTCAACTGCTGCTCCACTCAATTGCATCCTTCTAAAACGTCTAATGAAGCTTGTGAGGCTTTTGCTATATTTTTAAACATATAAATAAATATTAGAAATAATAATATATTTCCCAAAAATTAATCCCACATTAATATCCAGCATCCCCTTTTTATACAAGTTAAATTCATTCTTTTGGAATAGGAAAACCCCTGAGCTATGCAGAAAAATTTTCTCAGCTGAAACACCACTGCTGCATTCTTGACCCAGTACCAACAAGCAAGTCTCTGATGTCCTTATTGATATTCTACTGACATCAGATGGGGTCTCCCCGACTGTTTAAAGACTGCAGTTGTTAAACCCCCACTCAAGAAAAAAAAATTCAACTCCCCGTCTTTGGGAAAATTTTTGACACATTTTAACCTGCCTTTTTTAAGTAAAATTTTAGAAAAGTTACTTATTAAGCACCTTAATGATTGCTTGAATAAGTGTTATATTCCTTTTTAGTCAAGTTTTAGAACTAACCATTATACTGAAACTTGCTGGCTAAAGTAGTAAAAAGATTTGTGGATGAATGAGGCCGTATATCTGTTCTTTTCTTAGAATTGAGTGCAGCATTTGATACCCTAGACCAGGGCTATTCAATTACAAATTCAGTTGGGCCAGATTGTCAAATGAAGAAGGTTAGCTGGGCCAGTCATTTAGCAAAAACAGCTCGTAATGACAAATTTTAAAACTAACACAAATAAATTTATTGAAAAACATAAGGTTTATTCATTGTTTCTCTTTAACTTTAGCTGTTTGCAGAGCAAAAAAGGTGCATAAGCAAAAAAGAGCTGAATTAACAGAATCTGAGGTAACCCCTATTTTTCCCCACTTACAAAAGAAAAAAACTGACCTATCTGATCACAAAGTGCATAAAACAAAAATAGTACAGTAGTAGTTATTAGAAAAATAACATTGCTCTTTGAAACAAAATAAACAACTGTACACATTTGACCTCAGGAACATCTCATGCACAGTATTCACAACTATAACAACACTGAGGGAATATATATTTAAATCACCATGTGTGATTAGGCATGCTCGTTACGCATCCTGCTTTACTGATGTATTGTAGGCTACAGTTACCCTGTTGACTTAGTGGGAGAAGTGACATTTTTTTGTTTTGAACGAGAGCAGTGACTTTAGGCTCGTAAGTTGTCAATGCAATTGAAGGCATTGGTGGAGAGTATGGTCAGTCGGAGCAACGAGAGTTGCTTTTATGGAGTTCATGTGTGAAAACTTGACTCACATGTATATGTTGATCCAAACATACTGAGCATGACGATCGCTACTTTCTTAATGTTAGGGAACTGATGTGCGTGACATCAGTCCAAAACATTGCAGGCCCGTTAGTGGAAAGCTCCTGTGCCATGGTTACAGATGACTGCATGTCAACAAGTTCGAGTGTGAATTTCCTCGTCAATGGAAGGGACCAGTTTCTAGCTCTGGCGGATAAGTCCCTTCTATTGCAACAGTGAACGGGTCTCTGACAAAAACGGCCAACTCTGTGGGCAGATCAAGTCCATCCAATCGACCAGCAAAGTTATTTTTCAACATCGCAATGAAATCTGTCATCACATCCGTGATTTGTGCGGGGATGAGATGCATTTGCGGAGTGTCGGAAAATGCAGCATTCGGCCTGTGCTCAAATCATTTGCGAAAAGGTCCAGTTTAACTTGAATGCGCGCATCTGTTCCACAAGGTCGATGACAGTTTTGTCTCTGCCTTGTAGTCCCAAATTGAGATCGTTCAGGTGTTTGAATATGTCGCTCAGAAAGCAGGCATCGGCCATGAAGTTGTCGTCCAGTATGCGACTCAAGTGCGTTTCTGCCTTTTTTGCTTGCTGCCGCGTAGGAAAGTTATGATCTCTTCTCTGAGACCGCAGAAACGCTCCAGTGCTTTGCCTTTGGACAGCCACCTCACGTCATTATGCAAAAGAAGGTCGTGGTGCTCAGCAGACATTTCTGACAGCAGCATGCGGAATAAGCGGTGTTGGAGGCTTGATGTGGAGCGAATAAAATTAATTATAGCCATAACGCTGTCCATTGTCGTTTGAGCGCCCCGCTTAGTTTTGCGCACAACACCGCCTGATGCACAATGCAGTGTAAGGAGATCAACTGAGGTGCAACAGCGGACCAACGTGCTGCCAAACCATTCACTTTCCCTGTCATGGACGGAGCCCCATCTGTCACAAGCATGCACACACGCTTCATATCCAGACCACTGTCTTTAAAAAAGGCGGAAATTTTCCCAAAGACTATATCGCCAGTTGTGTGTCCTTCTAACGGCAGTAGGCCGAGCAGCTCCTCTCGGAAGCATTTGCCATCAAAAACGGACATATATGCACAACTGAGCAGTATCAGTTTTGTCTGTGGACTCATCTACTGCTATAGACATAGTATCAGCTTTCATCAGGTCTCCTAACAGCGTTTCACACATCTGCAGCAAGAATTTCAACCCTACGAATGTTTGAAGTATCTGACAGGGGTATGTTTTTATAGCAGATACCACGCCATTTTAATTTTATCGTCATTTATCACCTCATCCACGATAGCCAGCATACAATCCTTCACGGTTTCAGAGTCTGTGAATGGCCTTTCCTTTTTTGACAGTATCCAGGAAAACCAAGGGATGCTTGCAGTAGCTCCTCTTGGGCTGTGAATGACCGCATGCATGGTAGTACTGCCGGTGTAAGATCAATCAAATCGGACGACCTTTTGATGCAGCCTCTGAAGATCCTCGAATGAATTGGTAGCTAACCGTCGTGTTTTAACATCGCCAGCTTAGCTCAAAGATAAAATTGTAGTCTTTAAATACTCCAAATGTACTTTAATCTCAAACTATAAAATTAAACACATCGTTTGGCTTGGATGTGGTGTAAAATAAACAAGTATTTGTCAGTCCAGGCAGGGTTAAACTGACTAGTTTTATTGGCAATTTTACGCTTCAGTGTTGAGAAAGACATATTGATAGTAATCTAAGCTACTACCGCACGCCTGCATTGTTGGCATGCAGCTAGTAATTACGAGGAATGCCTTGGACATGAATAAAAAATACTTTATATTTTATTAATATACTATATTTATTTATATAATATATATATATTATATTAAATCTATATTATACAATTTATGAAAATATATTAATTTATTATCTATGGGCGGAAACACTGGGCTGGGCCACTGAGTTGAGCTGAGTGGCCTTTCCAAAACA
>NW_024380107.1:0-9451 GCF_016835505.1 Polypterus senegalus
AACTGGTGAAAGTTTAATATAGTATCAGAAGGATTTCCATGAAAGTATCGAAGTTTGTGAAGCCCTAAAGGATGAAAGGATAATATTAATAATTAAAATTATTAATTTTTTGTTTGTTTTTCACTGCCTTGTGTATGTGTGTGTATACTATATATATATAGTGTATATGTCAGAATTGGTGGGCAGTGGTAGCGCTGCTGCCTCGCAGTTAGGAGACCGGGTTCGGCTTCCTGGTCCCTCCCTGCGTGGAGTTGCATGTTCTCCCCGTGTTCTGTGTGGGTTTCCTCCGGCGCTCCGTTTCCTCCCACAATCCAAAGACATGCAGGTTAGGTGGATTGGCGATTCTAAATTGGCCCTAGTGTGTGCTTGGTGTGTGGGTGTGTTTGTGTGTGTCCTGCGGTGGGTTGGCACCTGCCCAGGATTGGTTCCTGCCTTGTGCCCTGTGTTGGCTGGGATTGGCTCCAGCAGACCCCCGTGACCCTATTCGGATTCAGCGGGTTAGAAAATGGATGGATGGATGGATGTCAGAATTGAGTTGACCTGAACACTTCAGAGGATACTTATCAGAGACCTGTTTAGAAGAAAGTTTAATGTGACATCCATAGCACCAAGTGATAACATGTGATAATATTTATTTAGTTTATGAACTTTTAAGTAAAGGTAATTATTTATTTGTTTATTATCTGTACAATGTATTCTTTATCATGATGTACTATAGTTTTATGTAAGGGAACTTCAAGCCAAAAATCTTGTATATGTAGCCTAAAATCATTTGCAGTGAGTGAAATCATTAAGTTTGCTTAGTTTATAGATTTATTCAAGCATTACATTCTACACAAAGCTAAAACCTAGCATAAGGTAGCTGTATAATTCAAGTTTTAAGTTTGTGAATATTTATAGAGTTATGGGTACTAAATAAATGAAATGTGCCTGTTGAAAATTTCCATTTAACTTTTAAGGTCATCAATTGCATTACTTGTTTACCAACAAGGTTTTTCAAAGAAGCATCAGGCGTGCTAATTGATAATGTTCTGGACATAGTAAATTGTCATTAAATACGGGGTCTTCCCAGACTGTCTTAAGACTGCTGTAGTTAAACCCCTTCTTAAGAAACATAATCTTGACCCCTCGGCTCTTGAAAATTTTAGACCCATCTCTAACCTGCCTTTCTTAAGTAAAGTTTGGAGAAGGCAGTCATTATGCAAGTTAAATGACCACCTCAATAAACATGCTATTCTTGTTAAATTTCAGTCGGGTTTTAGAACAAATCACAGCACAGAAATGGCACTCTAAAGTAGTAAATGATTTGCGAAGTTAATGCAGACAGAGGCCATTTATCTGTTCTCATCCTCTTAGATCTGAGTGCTGCATTTGACACCATTGATCATAATATTCTTAGAAATCGCCTTAGTCAATGGGTGGGCCTCTCTGGCACGGTCTTAAATTGGTTTGAATCCTACCTGACAGGGAGAAAATTTTTGTTAGTTGTGGGAATTACAACTCGAAGACACATGATATCCAATATGGTGTTCCACAAGGCTCTATCCTGGGTCCGCTGTTATTCTCAATCTACATGCTTCCGTTAGGTCAGATTATCTCAGGGCACAACGTGAGCTACCACAGCTATGCTGATGACACACAGCTGTACTTATCAATAGCACCTGATGACCCCGATTCTATTGATTCACTAACACAATGTCTGAATGGTATCTCAGAATGGATGAATAGTAACTTTCTCAAGTTAAATAAAGAAAACTGAAATCTTAGTGATTAGCAATAATGGATACAATGAGGCTATTAGAAATAAATTGGATACATAAGTCAAGACAGAGGTAAAAGCTTAGGGGTAATTGTTGACTATAATCTGAATATTAAATCGCATATTAATCAGATCATTAGGACAGCATTTTTCACTTAAGAAACATAAGTAAAGTTAGACCTCTTATATCATTGAAAGATGCTGAGAAATTAGTTCACGCGTTTGTTTTCAGTCGACTAGATTACTGTAACGCACTCCTCTCAGGACTACCCAAAAAAGACATAAATCGTTTGCAACTAGTGCAGAATGCAGCTGCTAGAATCCTAACTAGGAAAAGAAAATCCAACACATTTCTCCAGTTTTAATGTCACTACACTGGTTACCTGTGTCATTCAGGATTGACTTTAAAATTCTGCTTATGGTTTATAAAGCCTTAAATAATCTTGCCCCATCGTATATATTGGAATGTCTGACACCTTATATTCCAAATCGTAACCGCAGATCCTCAAATGAGTGTCTCCTTAGAATTCCAAGAACAAAACTTAAAAGAAGTGGTGAGGCGGCCTTCGCTGCTATGCACCTAAAATCTGGAATAGCCTGCCAATAGGAATTCGCCAGGCTGATACAGTAGAGCAATTAAAACACTGCTGAAAACACATTACTTTAACATGGCCTTTCTATAACTTCAATTTAACTTAATCCTGATACTCTATATGTTCAATTCATAATAATAACTATTCATGGTGGCTCTAAAATCCGTACTGACCCCTACTCTCTTTTCTGTTTCTTTTTTCCGGTTTCTTTGTGGTGGTGGCCTGTGCCACCTCCACCTACTCAAAGCTTCATGATGCTCCAACAATGATGGATGGATTAAAAGGCAAAACTCTACTTGACCATCTTCATCAAGCCCTTCCGTGAGAACCCTAAATCCAAAGAGGACTGTTTCATTTATGTTAGGTAGAATGCCCAGAGAGCATGGTCTGGAATCCCTACAGATTTTATTTTTTCTCCAGCCGTCTGGAGTTTTTTTGTTTTGTCTGTCCCCCCTGGCCATTGAACCTTACTCTTATTCGATGTTAATTAATGTTGATTTATTTTGTTTTCTTATTGTATCTTTTATTTTTCTATTCTTTATTATGTAAGGCACTTTGAGCTACTGTTTGTATGAAAATGTGCTATATAAATAAATGTTGTTTACCTCATTTTGTGTTCTATGTTGTAATAATGTATGAATTGTTTAGTTACTTTTGTGGTGGCCTTGCCTCTTTCACACCTTTTACCTTTTATACTACACAGAAACTATTATTGGTGTAGGCTGTCTGTGTAATGGATTGTTCAGGTTTGGTCAAATTTGTACTATTTTTTTCAAACCTATCCCCATGTACAAAGATGCCTTAACTGTACAGGGTTGTTAAATTTACTCATAGGTGAGGACCCAGAGTAGAACTGTTTTCCAATATCACAAAACGCCAGATGATGTGGTTTGAGTTTTGAATGGGCATAGAAGATTGGAGGAATACCAGGTTACATATTAAGGATTTGCTGGGGGTGTTTCATGTTTTTGCCCTCGTGTAGATGTTTGTTTTTTTTTTTTAACCCCCCTCTATGAAAAAGGACAACCACACAAAGTGACTATTATAAAGCTGTGTAGAAGGGAGTAGAAAAGAATGTACCGTATTCATCTATACTAATAAAAGGCAAAGCCCTCACTGACTCACTCACTCATCACTAATTCTCCAACTTCCCGTGTAGGTGGAAGGCTCATTTGGCAGGCTCATTCCTTACAGCTTACTTACAAAAGTTGGGCAGGTTTCATTTTGAAATTCTATGCGTAATGGTCATAACTGGAACCTGTTTTTCTCCATATACTGTAATGAAGATGAGCTCGACGGCCGTGGGGGGTGAAGTTTCATGTGACATCATCACGCTTCCCACGTAATCACGTGAATTGACTGTCAACGCAGCACGTAGAAAACAAGGAAGAGCTCCAAAAAAGCGCTGAAGAAAATATGCATTATACAATTGAGAGGGCAGCGAAACAATAAGAAGCGAGCGAGTGACACAATCAAGCATATTCATGAGTGCAGCTACTTCGGAAACAAAGAACAGTGTAAACCTAAAGTTTAAATTAGTTTATAGACAGGCTGCCACTTGCGTTTGTCATGCCCACAGCTAATGCGGGATACAAGTTTAATGAGAGGACGTACGGTATAAACGAGAGTTTTGATCACTTTGTAACTAAGTTAAAATTGCTGGTGAAGGGCTGTGCTTATGCAAATTCCGAGAGACTGTGTTTGTGGGGGATTGACAGTTAAGGCGGGTGGGGGAGTCAGTCATCATCTCCCCTCCCATTCAACTCATTTCGCTCTGAGCTGAGCTCCGCAGCTAACGCAGTCTTGCGGAAGCAACTTTGTGATGCTGCCACCAAATACAGAAAAATCCACAAGTTAATACACACGCTGTCTCTAGAGTTTCTCCACACTCTGAATCCTCCAGGCACTACTTACAAAAGGTTACTTTGACAATCATGTTACGTTATTTTTAAAATGTTTCCTTTTCTTAGCACAAGCACAGCTGAGAAGCTTCGATGCATATGCTCCATAACGCGTTAAAAAATAACGCATTTAATCACACTTTGCATTCCAAGCAAAGGGGAACTTCTGTCAATGCATGATTTCCTGGTTCACCGATTACATTGATGCACACATCAGAGCTATAAAAATCTAACAGTCGGAAGAAAGCGCGTTGCTAGTTTTGATTGGAGGAAAATTTCATTTCAAAAGACTACCCGACGGAAGCCTTGATAAAAGCATGGTTTTGTGCACATATATATGTATATATATGTGGATATATATGTATATATACTGTATATATGTGTGTATATGTATATATATATATATATATATATATATATATATATATATATATATATATATATATATATATATATATATATGACGGCAACAATCATGACAATGTCAATCATGTTACTTACTATTAAAATGTTTCCTTTTCTTTTTCATTACTTCTTTAACACACTACTTCTCCGCTGCGAAGCGCAGGTATTTTGCTAGTTTCTACATAAAGCAACAAAAAATGAGCCATAGGGTTGAAGCTTAATTGTTTTTTATAAGATTAGTTTAATTTTTTTTTCAACTTAATTTCAAATCTCAAATCTGGACTGCTGAAGTTTCTTTTGTACCTTACTGTATACAAGTTGACTATACTGATTTGTTTAAATGTTATATGTGTGGGTTGAATCATTCAATTAATCTGAATTTATTTTTTAATTTTAATTAATTTTGTGTTTTTTAAGACTAATGTGTTGTCTTCATTTGCATTTTGTTATTTTACTTATCACAGCCAACATCAAATTGGCCTATAATTACAACAAAAAACGTTTCTTTTCATTTTATTAGTGCGTTGAAAGGGTATGGTTTTTTATAAGCATTATAGCTACAGTAAAGTCTTTCAGTTTTTACTCTAAAATACAGCATATCTGGTATGCAGTGTTCTAAATTTTCTTGTCAAAAGAGTCCTTGCAATTCTTAAATTGAGTTGTATTTATATAAAAAATGTCTTATTTTGTACTGATTGCTCTTCTATCTCATTCTCAAACTCCATGAATCCATAGGTATATATCCTAACTTTACTGAGTACAAGACAGAAAAGAGCCTTGGACCAGGGTACCAGTACATAAACAGCAGCTCTGTTTTGTTGTATATTTTAATAGTTGAAAACTGTGGGGGACCAGGAAGAATGTTATGGGCGAGAGCTTTATATAAGAGTACTAGATAAGAGAAGCATTTACAATATCCACATAAAGATTTCTGTGAACTACAGAGGTTTGTTTAGAAGACCTTTGAGGAGCAACTGAGAATACGATAACCACTGCTGAAGAGTATTCTGGTTTGTGCGTGTTCACCCATTTCTAAGTTAATATACATTTATAACTGGTTCAGTATCCCAGAGGAAGTCATTCATGACGTATACTGTAGTATATAGATGCCATGTCTGAAATGTGTTAATGTAGCTCCATTAAGCTATTTTCATATATCCTGATGGCGTCATAAAATTGCAAGAGGTAGAGTTTTCCTTCAAAGAGCAAAGTGGCACATTGAAATTTAATTTGTCAAAAATAAATTTTGTCAACTGTTTTGTCTTGGTAGAGTTATAAATTACTCTACTTTCTCCTTTTGTATTCTTTTTTGTGTAGCCTTTGTCAGAATGCCTCAAATACCATAGACTTACCACTGTTTATAAGGTATTGTACTTTATAACTTCATTCCATCTTCCCTTCTATATCTGTAACCTCTACCAATCAGGTAGAGAAAAAAGACAAGCAGGAGTTAAGTTACGGTTTAAATGTATTTTGCTAATATTCATAAAATAACATTAAGCAAAGTACTTTCCTAAAAACTGAGTTTCTCACCAATGAAACACTAATATTACATTGTTTTGTCAAATATGTCTTTATTTTCAAGTTAATCAACTTGTATACAAAATTTCACACCACAAAAATACACACACAGATTAATTATAAACAATAAAACAAATATCCAATAGGTCATCTAACTGTACTGTACATAAAAATCCAAAATTAAATGGGTGATGTAGCTTATCCATTTCACTTGCCACAACCAAACGTTAAATATTTTACCTTGCTTACCATTACCAAATTTCTGAAATTTCTTAAAAAGATATGAAACCTAAATTTAAGCATTCATTTAGGAAAGCTGGCCATCATTTTAAGACCTACACAGGTTAAGACAAAAGTCCATGATTAATTTTTACTGGACCAATTTACCTGATACAAAAGCTATTTTGGTTTGTATTCAGTAAGTATGTTTTTGTAATAATCAAGATGATAATTTAGAAGATTGTGAACATTATTTTTTTAACATTTTACTTTGTTTCTGACAGGGTGATAAAACTCTTTTACAACAGATCTCTCAGTTCAAACAGTCTTTAAAAAATGCAGAAGCCATGATAATTGATGCAAGGAAAGAAACATCATTTCTTAGAAGTAAAAATCTAGAGTTAACTTCAAAATGGTACTTCCTATGAATGTGAAACACATTTTGTCCAGTTTGCCTATATTTGTAGAACTTCATTTCTTGTTTCCTTTTTGTGTCAGAATGAAATGAGCATCATCTTTAATGAAATGGAAAAAATTCTCCTTTTGCTGCAGTCTCAACAGGAGAGTGAAAAAATGCACTACAAAAAAATGCAAAGTGATCTTCAAAAGGCCATGAGACCGCCCAGCCCCCTCTGGGCATTCTACCTAACATAAATGAACAGTCTTCTTTCTATTTAGGGTTCTCATGGAAGGAGTTGATGATGATGTTCATGTAAACTTCTGGCTTTTAATCCATCAATGTAGGAACATCATGGTGCTTTGATTAGGTGGTGGTGGCGCAGATCGCCACAACAGAAAACCGGAAAAAGAAACAGAAGAGAGAGTAGGGGTTAGTACGGATTTTAGAGCCACCATGAATAGTTGTTATAATGAATTGAATATACAGAGTGTCAGGATTAAATGAAGGTGAAGTTATGAGAAAGCCATGTTAAAGTAATGTGTTTTCAGCAGTTTTTTTAAAGTGCTCCACTGTATTAGCCTGGCGAATTCCTATTGGCAGGTTATTCCAGATTTGAGGAGCATAACAGCAGAAGGTCACCTCACCACTTCTTTTAAGTATTGCTCTTGGAATTCTAATTAGACAATCATTTGAGGATCTAAGGTTACAATTTGAATTTAGGGTGTTGGACATTCCGATATATAAGAAGGAGAGAGATAATTTAAAGCTTTGTAAACTATAAGCAGTATTTTAAGGTCAATTCTGAATGACACAGGTAACCAGTGTAGTGACATCAAAATTGGAGAAATGTGCTCGGATTTTCTTTTCCTAATTAGGATTCTAGCAGCTGCATTTTGTACAAGTTGCAAACAATTTGTCTTTTTTGAGTAGTCCTGAGAGGAGTGCATTACAGTAATCTACACTAGATAACTGAAAACAAAAGCGTGAACTAATTTCTCAGCATCTTTCAATGTTATAAGCGGTCTAACTTTGGCTATGTTTCTTAAGTGAAAACATGCTGTCCTAGTGGTCTGATTAATATGCGATTTTAAAATTCCGGTTACAGTCAACAGTTACCCCTAAGTACTTTACCTCCGTCTTGACTTTTAATCCTAATGCATCAAGTTTATTTCTTTTTATTTATTATTATTATTATTAATAATAATTTTATTGCAATCCATACAAAGCAATCAAGTTTTTTCAAAAAGAAAAATTGAGTTAAGAACAGATCGATCCCCACCCCTGAGAGAGAGAGAGAGCAAGCCAAACGGCCTAAACATTTTACGGCTTTTAAACATACCTAAATTAATAAATTCTCTGTGCTTCATGAACTTATTTTAAAATATTACTGATTAGATGCTGCCATGTTTTGAAAAAAGTCTGTACGGATCCTCTAACTGAGTATTTGATTTTTTCCAATTTCAAATAATATAACATATCTGTTTCCCACTGACTTAAAGAGGAGAGTTTGGGTTCTTCCAGTTTATCAGAATAAATGTGTGCCAAAAGTGTAGTGAATGCAATCACAATTTGTTTGTCTTTCTCCACTTTAAGCCCCTCTGGAAGAACCCCAAACACAGCTGTTAATGGGTTAGGAGGGATTGTGAGTCCAAGGCTGTCTGAGAGGTAATTAAAAAATTTTGTCCATAATAATGTTAATTTGGTGCAGGCCCAGAACATATGACCCAGTGAGGCTGGGACTTGGTTGAAACGTTCGCAGGTTGGATCATGCCCTGGAAACATTTTGGAGAGTTTTAGTCGAAACAGATGTGCTCGATATATAATTTTAAGTTATATAATTGTATGCTTTGCGCATATGGAGCTCGAGTGAATTCTCTGCATTGCTACTTTCCACTCCTTTTCTGATATATTAATTGAGAGAGCTTTTTCCCAGTGTCCTCTTGGATCTTTGAAAGGGAGAGATTGTAAAATGATTTTATATACTGTAGAGATGGAGTCTAAGTCCTTGAGATTGAGCAATATTTTCCAGCATGGATGAGGGTGCAAGATGAGGAAAATCTGGAAGGTTCTGTTTAATAAAGTTCCTGATTTGAAGATAGTCAAAGAAATGTGTAGCTGGAATTTGAAATTTGGAATGTAATTGCTCATAGGATGCAAAGACGTTGTCTATATAAAGATCTCTAAGCAAGTTAATTCCAAATTTTTTCCAGATATTAATAACTGCATATGTTTGTGATGGATGAAAGAGGTGGTTCTCTTGCAGAGGTGCCATAGATAGAAGCTTCTCTGTCTTAAAATGCTTTCTACATTGGTTCCAGATTCTAAGTGAGTGGAGCACAATTGGGATATTGGTATATTGCCGATAACGTGTACTTATTGGAGCCCAGAGCAAGGAATACAAATAAGTACTGCAGGATTTTACTTCTATTGCAGTCCATTCCTGTGTATGTTCTTCTATTTGTGTCCAGGCTCTTATCGCCTGTATATTTGCTGCCCAGTAATAAAACTGGAAGTTAGGTAGAGCCATGCCGCCTTCTGCTTTTTGTCTTCGTAGGGTCGCTACGATGTTTTAAATTCCAAATAAATTAGTTTATTGTTGGATCCAATTGCCTAAATAATGATTTATTAATGTATAATGGAATGTTTTAAATAA
>NW_024380108.1:0-10984 GCF_016835505.1 Polypterus senegalus
CAAAACTGAAGTTGAATGAAACTCAATGAGTCTTAACTGCAATGTTGTGAAACCACTTGAAACACATCTGCGACATAGTTTTTCACAGAAATGAAGTGTTTTGAACAGTTTCCTGGTGGAAAACAAGCCGTCACACATGTGTACACAAAGTGATTTTCAGGCCCTGAAACGCGTTATGGTGAATTCAAGTTACCTTCAAATCTAACTCTGTGGAAAGTCAAAATACTCTGGTAAAAGCAGTTCTAAATGATGAATTCCCCAGTACCCTTATGGTTAAGAACTGTTTGGATGGTTTCCCAACTGTTTTTCAAAGTGCACTTCAACATCTCATACTCACTTTTGAAATCCCCATTGACTTGCATTGGGCCAAAACTGAAGTTGAATGAAACTCAATGAGTCTTAACTGCAATGTTGTGAAACCACTTGAAACACATCTGCGACATAGTTTTTCACAGAAATGAAGTGTTTTGAACAGTTTCCTGGTGGAAAACAAGCCGTCACACATGTGTACACAAAGTGATTTTCAGGCCCTGAAACGCGTTATGGTGAATTCAAGTTACCTTCAAATCTAACTCTGTGGAAAGTCAAAATACTCTGGTAAAAGCAGTTCTAAATGATGAATTCCCCAGTACCCTTATGGTTAAGAACTGTTTGGATGGTTTCCCAACTGTTTTTCAAAGTGCACTTCAACATCTCATACTCACTTTTGAAATCCCCATTGACTTGCATTGGGCCAAAACTGAAGTTGAATGAAACTCAATGAGTCTTAACTGCAATGTTGTGAAACCACTTGAAACACATCTGCGACATAGTTTTTCACAGAAATGAAGTGTTTTGAACAGTTTCCTGGTGGAAAACAAGCCGTCACACATGTGTACACAAAGTGATTTTCAGGCCCTGAAACGCGTTATGGTGAATTCAAGTTACCTTCAAATCTAACTCTGTGGAAAGTCAAAATACTCTGGTAAAAGCAGTTCTAAATGATGAATTCCCCAGTACCCTTATGGTTAAGAACTGTTTGGATGGTTTCCCAACTGTTTTTCAAAGTGCACTTCAACATCTCATACTCACTTTTTGAAATCCCCATTGACTTGCATTGGGCCAAAACTGAAGTTGAATGAAACTCAATGAGTCTTAACTGCAATGTTGTGAAACCACTTGAAACACATCTGCGACATAGTTTTTCACAGAAATGAAGTGTTTTGAACAGTTTCCTGGTGGAAAACAAGCCGTCACACATGTGTACACAAAGTGATTTTCAGGCCCTGAAACGCGTTATGGTGAATTCAAGTTACCTTCAAATCTAACTCTGTGGAAAGTCAAAATACTCTGGTAAAAGCAGTTCTAAATGATGAATTCCCCAGTACCCTTATGGTTAAGAACTGTTTGGATGGTTTCCCAACTGTTTTTCAAAGTGCACTTCAACATCTCATACTCACTTTTGAAATCCCCATTGACTTGCATTGGGCCAAAACTGAAGTTGAATGAAACTCAATGAGTCTTAACTGCAATGTTGTGAAACCACTTGAAACACATCTGCGACATAGTTTTTCACAGAAATGAAGTGTTTTGAACAGTTTCCTGGTGGAAAACAAGCCGTCACACATGTGTACACAAAGTGATTTTCAGGCCCTGAAACGCGCTATGGTGAATTCAAGTTACCTTCAAATCTAACTCTGTGGAAAGTCAAAATACTCTGGTAAAAGCAGTTCTAAATGATGAATTCCCCAGTACCCTTATGGTTAAGAACTGTTTGGATGGTTTCCCAACTGTTTTTCAAAGTGCACTTCAACATCTCATACTCACTTTTGAAATCCCCATTGACTTGCATTGGGCCAAAACTGAAGTTGAATGAAACTCAATGAGTCTTAACTGCAATGTTGTGAAACCACTTGAAACACATCTGCGACATAGTTTTCACAGAAATGAAGTGTTTTGAACAGTTTCCTGGTGGAAAACAAGCCGTCACACATGTGTACACAAAGTGATTTTCAGGCCCTGAAACGCGTAATGGTGAATTCAAGTTACCTTCAAATCTAACTCTGTGGAAAGTCAAAATACTCTGGTAAAAGCAGTTCTAAATGATGAATTCCCAGTACCCTTATGGTTAAGAACTGTTTGGATGGTTTCCCAACTGTTTTTCAAAGTGCACTTCAACATCTCATACTCACTTTTGAAATCCCCATTGACTTGCATTGGGCCAAAACTGAAGTTGAATGAAACTCAATGAGTCTTAACTGCAATGTTGTGAAACCACTTGAAACACATCTGCGACATAGTTTTTCACAGAAATGAAGTGTTTTGAACAGTTTCCTGGTGGAAAACAAGCCGTCACACATGTGTACACAAAGTGATTTTCAGGCCCTGAAAAGCGTTATGGTGAATTCAAGTTACCTTCAAATCTAACTCTGTGGAAAGTGAAAATACTCTGGTAAAAGCAGTTCTAAATGATGAATTCCCCAGTACCCTTATGGTTAAGAACTGTTTGGATGGTTTCCCAACTGTTTTTCAAAGTGCACTTCAACATCTCATACTCACTTTTGAAATCCCCATTGACTTGCATTGGGCCAAAACTGAAGTTGAATGAAACTCAATGAGTCTTAACTGCAATGTTGTGAAACCACTTGAAACACATCTGCGACATAGTTTTTCACAGAAATGAAGTGTTTTGAACAGTTTCCTGGTGGAAAACAAGCCGTCACACATGTGTACACAAAGTGATTTTCAGGCCCTGAAACGGTTATGTGAATTCAAGTTACCTTCAAATCTAACTCTGTGGAAAGTCAAAATACTCTGGTAAAAGCAGTTCTAAATGATGAATTCCCCAGTACCCTTATGGTTAAGAACTGTTTGGATGGTTTCCCAACTGTTTTTCAAAGTGCACTTCAACATCTCATACTCACTTTTGAAATCCCCATTGACTTGCATTGGGCCAAAACTGAAGTTGAATGAAACTCAATGAGTCTTAACTGCAATGTTGTGAAACCACTTGAAACACATCTGCGACATAGTTTTTCACAGAAATGAAGTGTTTTGAACAGTTTCCTGGTGGAAAACAAGCCGTAAACATGTGTACACAAAGTGATTTTCAGGCCCTGAAACGCTATGGTGAATTCAAGTTACCTTCAATGTGTCTAACTCTGTGGAAAGTCAAAATACTCTGGTAAAAGCAGTTCTAAATGATGAATTCCCCAGTACCCTTATGGTTAAGAACTGTTTGGATGGTTTCCCAACTGTTTTTCAAAGTGCACTTCAACATCTCATACTCACTTTTGAAATCCCCATTGACTTGCATTGGGCCAAAACTGAAGTTGAATGAAACTCAATGAGTCTTAACTGCAATGTTGTGAAACCACTTGAAACACATCTGCGACATAGTTTTTCACAGAAATGAAGTGTTTTGAACAGTTTCCTGGTGGAAAACAAGCCGTCACACATGTGTACACAAAGTGATTTTCAGGCCCTGAAACGCGTTATGGTGAATTCAAGTTACCTTCAAATCTAACTCTGTGGAAAGTCAAAATACTCTGGTAAAAGCAGTTCTAAATGATGAATTCCCCAGTACCCTTATGGTTAAGAACTGTTTGGATGGTTTCCCAACTGTTTTTCAAAGTGCACTTCAACATCTCATACTCACTTTTTGAAATCCCCATTGACTTGCATTGGGCCAAAACTGAAGTTGAGTGAAACTCAATGAGTCTTAACTGCTATGTTGTGAAACCACTTGAAACACATCTGCGACATAGTTTTTCACAGAAATGAAGTGTTTTGAACAGTTTCCTGGTGGAAAACAAGCCGTCACACATGTGTACACAAAGTGATTTTCAGGCCCTGAAACGCGTTATGGTGAATTCAAGTTACCTTCAAATCTAACTTTGTGAAAAGTCAAAATACTCTGGTAAAAGCAGTTCTAAATGATGAATTCCCCAGTACCCTTATGGTTAAGAACTGTTTGGATGGTTTCCCAACTGTTTTTCAAAGTGCACTTCAACATCTCATACTCACTTTTTGAAATCCCCATTGACTTGCATTGGGCCAAAACTGAAGTTGAATGAAACTCAATGAGTCTTAACTGCAATGTTGTGAAACCACTTGAAACACATCTGCGACATAGTTTTTCACAGAAATGAAGTGTTTTGAACAGTTTCCTGGTGGAAAACAAGCCGTCACACATGTGTACACAAAGTGATTTTCAGGCCCTGAAACGCGCTATGGTGAATTCAAGTTACCTTCAAATCTAACTCTGTGGAAAGTCAAAATACTCTGGTAAAAGCAGTTCTAAATGATGAATTCCCCAGTACCCTTATGGTTAAGAACTGTTTGGATGGTTTCCCAACTGTTTTTCAAAGTGCACTTCAACATCTCATACTCACTTTTGAAATCCCCATTGACTTGCATTGGGCCAAAACTGAAGTTGAATGAAACTCAATGAGTCTTAACTGCAATGTTGTGAAACCACTTGAAACACATCTGCGACATAGTTTTTCACAGAAATGAAGTGTTTTGAACAGTTTCCTGGTGGAAAACAAGCCGTCACACATGTGTACACAAAGTGATTTTCAGGCCCTGAAACGCGTTATGGTGAATTCAAGTTACCTTCAAATCTAACTCTGTGGAAAGTCAAAATACTCTGGTAAAAGCAGTTCTAAATGATGAATTCCCCAGTACCCTTATGGTTAAGAACTGTTTGGATGGTTTCCCAACTGTTTTTCAAAGTGCACTTCAACATCTCATACTCACTTTTGAAATCCCCATTGACTTGCATTGGGCCAAAACTGAAGTTGAATGAAACTCAATGAGTCTTAACTGCAATGTTGTGAAACCACTTGAAACACATCTGCGACATAGTTTTTCACAGAAATGAAGTGTTTTGAACAGTTTCCTGGTGGAAAACAAGCCGTCACACATGTGTACACAAAGTGATTTTCAGGCCCTGAAACGCGTTATGGTGAATTCAAGTTACCTTCAAATCTAACTCTGTGGAAAGTCAAAATACTCTGGTAAAAGCAGTTCTAAATGATGAATTCCCAGTACCCTTATGGTTAAGAACTGTTTGGATGGTTTCCCAACTGTTTTTCAAAGTGCACTTCAACATCTCATACTCACTTTTGAAATCCCCATTGACTTGCATTGGGCCAAAACTGAAGTTGAATGAAACTCAATGAGTCTTAACTGCAATGTTGTGAAACCACTTGAAACACATCTGCGACATAGTTTTTCACAGAAATGAAGTGTTTTGAACAGTTTCCTGGTGGAAAACAAGCCGTCACACATGTGTACACAAAGTGATTTTCAGGCCCTGAAACGCGCGTTATGGTGAATTCAAGTTACCTTCAAATCTAACTCTGTGGAAAGTCAAAATACTCTGGTAAAAGCAGTTCTAAATGATGAATTCCCCAGTACCCTTATGGTTAAGAACTGTTTGGATGGTTTCCCAACTGTTTTTCAAAGTGCACTTCAACATCTCATACTCACTTTTGAAATCCCCATTGACTTGCATTGGGCCAAAACTGAAGTTGAATGAAACTCAATGAGTCTTAACTGCAATGTTGTGAAACCACTTGAAACACATCTGCGACATAGTTTTTCACAGAAATGAAGTGTTTTGAACAGTTTCCTGGTGGAAAACAAGCCGTCACACATGTGTACACAAAGTGATTTTCAGGCCCTGAAACGTTATGGTGAATTCAAGTTACCTTCAAATCTAACTCTGTGGAAAGTGAAAATACTCTGGTAAAAGCAGTTCTAAATGATGAATTCCCAAGTACCCTTATGGTTAAGAACTGTTTGGATGGTTTCCCAACTGTTTTTCAAAGTGCACTTCAACATCTCATACTCACTTTTGAAATCCCCATTGACTTGCATTGGGCCAAAACTGAAGTTGAATGAAACTCAATGAGTCTTAACTGCAATGTTGTGAAACCACTTGAAACACATCTGCGACATAGTTTTTCACAGAAATGAAGTGTTTTGAACAGTTTCCTGGTGGAAAACAAGCCGTCACACATGTGTACACAAAGTGATTTTCAGGCCCTGAAACGCTTATGGTGAATTCAAGTTACCTTCAAATCTAACTCTGTGGAAAGTCAAAATACTCTGGTAAAAGCAGTTCTAAATGATGAATTCCCCAGTACCCTTATGGTTAAGAACTGTTTGGATGGTTTCCCAACTGTTTTTCAAAGTGCACTTCAACATCTCATACTCACTTTTCAAATCCCCATTGACTTGCATTGGGCCAAAACTGAAGTTGAATGAAACTCAATGAGTCTTAACTGCAATGTTGTGAAACCACTTGAAACACATCTGCGACATAGTTTTTCACAGAAATGAAGTGTTTTGAACAGTTTCCTGGTGGAAAACAAGCCGTCACACATGTGTACACAAAGTGATTTTCAGGCCCTGAAACGCGTTATGGTGAATTCAAGTTACCTTCAAATCTAACTCTGTGAAAAGTCAAAATACTCTGGTAAAAGCAGTTCTAAATGATGAATTCCCCAGTACCCTTATGGTTAAGAACTGTTTGGATGGTTTCCCAACTGTTTTTCAAAGTGCACTTCAACATCTCATACTCACTTTTGAAATCCCCATTGACTTGCATTGGGCCAAAACTGAAGTTGAATGAAACTCAATGAGTCTTAACTGCAATGTTGTGAAACCACTTGAAACACATCTGCGACATAGTTTTTCACAGAAATGAAGTGTTTTGAACAGTTTCCTGGTGGAAAACAAGCCGTCACACATGTGTACACAAAGTGATTTTCAGGCCCTGAAACGCGTTATGGTGAATTCAAGTTACCTTCAAGTCTAACTCTGTGGAAAGTGAAAATACTCTGGTAAAAGCAGTTCTAAATGATGAATTCCCCAGTACCCTTATGGTTAAGAACTGTTTGGATGGTTTCCCAACTGTTTTTCAAAGTGCACTTCAACATCTCATACTCACTTTTGAAATCCCCATTGACTTGCATTGGGCCAAAACTGAAGTTGAATGAAACTCAATGAGTCTTAACTGCAATGTTGTGAAACCACTTGAAACACATCTGCGACATAGTTTTTCACAGAAATGAACTGTTTTGAGCAGTTTCCTGGTGGAAAACAAGCCGTCACACGTGTACACAAAGTGATTTTCAGGCCCTGAAACAGGTTATGGTGAATTCAAGTTAACTTCAAGTCTAACTCTGTGGAAAGTCAAAATACTCAGGTAAAACAGTTCTAAATGATGAATTCCCAGTACCCTTATGGTTAAGAACTGTTTGGATGGTTTCCCAACTGTTTTTCAAAGTGCACTTCAACATCTCATACTCACTTTTGAAATCCCCATTGACTTGCATTGGGCCAAAACTGAAGTTGAATGAAACTCAATGAGTCTTAACTGCAATGTTGTGAAACCACTTGAAACACATCTGCGACATAGTTTTTCACAGAAATGAAGTGTTTTGAACAGTTTCCTGGTGGAAAACAAGCCGTCACACATGTGTACACAAAGTGATTTTCAGGCCCTGAAACGCGCTATGGTGAATTCAAGTTACCTTCAAGTCTAACTCTGTGGAAAGTGAAAATACTCTGGTAAAAGCAGTTCTAAATGATGAATTCCCCAGTACCCTTATGGTTAAGAACTGTTTGGATGGTTTCCCAACTGTTTTTCAAAGTGCACTTCAACATCTCATACTCACTTTTGAAATCCCCATTGACTTGCATTGGGCCAAAACTGAAGTTGAATGAAACTCAATGAGTCTTAACTGCAATGTTGTGAAACCACTTGAAACACATCTGCGACATAGTTTTTCACAGAAATGAAGTGTTTTGAACAGTTTCCTGGTGGAAAACAAGCCGTCACACATGTGTACACAAAGTGATTTTCAGGCCCTGAAAGCGCTTATGGTGAATTCAAGTTACCTTCAAGTCTAACTTGTGGAAAGTCAAAATACTCTGGTAAAAGCAGTTCTAAATGATGAATTCCCCAGTACCCTTATGGTTAAGAACTGTTTGGATGGTTTCCCAACTGTTTTTCAAAGTGCACTTCAACATCTCATACTCACTTTTGAAATCCCCATTGACTTGCATTGGGCCAAAACTGAAGTTGAATGAAACTCAATGAGTCTTAACTGCAATGTTGTGAAACCACTTGAAACACATCTGCGACATAGTTTTTCACAGAAATGAAGTGTTTTGAACAGTTTCCTGGTGGAAAACAAGCCGTCACACATGTGTACACAAAGTGATTTTCAGGCCCTGAAACGCGTTATGGTGAATTCAAGTTACCTTCAAGTCTAACTCTGTGGAAAGTGAAAATACTCTGGTAAAAGCAGTTCTAAATGATGAATTCCCCAGTACCCTTATGGTTAAGAACTGTTTGGATGGTTTCCCAACTGTTTTTCAAAGTGCACTTCAACATCTCATACTCACTTTTGAAATCCCCATTGACTTGCATTGGGCCAAAACTGAAGTTGAATGAAACTCAATGAGTCTTAACTGCAATGTTGTGAAACCACTTGAAACACATCTGCGACATAGTTTTTTACAGAAATGAACTGTTTTGAGCAGTTTCCTGGTGGAAAACAAGCCGTCACATGTGTACACAAAGTGATTTTCAGGCCCTGAAAACGTTATGGTGAATTCAAGTTACCTTCAAGTCTAACTCTGTGGAAAGTGAAAATACTCTGGTAAAAGCAGTTCTAAATGATGAATTCCCCAGTACCCTTATGGTTAAGAACTGTTTGGATGGTTTCCCAACTGTTTTTCAAAGTGCACTTCAACATCTCATACTCACTTTTGAAATCCCCATTGACTTGCATTGGGCCAAAACTGAAGTTGAATGAAACTCAATGAGTCTTAACTGCAATGTTGTGAAACCACTTGAAACACATCTGCGACATAGTTTTTCACAGAAATGAAGTGTTTTGACCAGTTTCCTGGTGGAAAACAAGCCGTCACAGGTGTACACAAAGTGATTTTCAGGCCCTGAAACGCGTTATGGTGAATTCAAGTTACCTTCAAGTCTAACTCTGTGGAAAGTCAAAATACTCTTGTAAAAGCAGTTCTAAATGATAAATTCCCCAGTACCCTTATGGTTAAGAACTGTTTGGATGGTTTCCCAACTGTTTTTCAAAGTGCACTTCAACATCTCATACTCACTTTTTGAAATCCCCATTGACTTGCATTGTGCCAAAACTGAAGTTGAGTGAAACTCAATGAGTCTTAACTGCAATGTTGTGAAACCACTTGAAACACATCTGCGACATAGTTTTTACAGAAATGAACTGTTTTGAGCAGTTTCCTTCAGCATCTCAAACTCACTTTTTGAAATCCCCTTTGACTTGCATTTAGACAAAAACTGAAGTTGAGTGGAACTCATTGAGTCTTAACTTCTATGTGCTGAAACCACTTGTTTCACATGTGGAATGGAGTCGTTTACAGAAATGGACTTTTTTGAACAGTTTCCTTTTGGTTTACAAGTCGTCACACATGTCTACACAAAGTGATTTTCAGCCCTTGAAACGCGCTATTGTGAATTCAGGTTACCTTCAACTCTAACTTAGTGGCCAGTCAAACTACTGTTTTAAAAACAGTTCTACATGATGAAATACTCAGTTCCTACTGGGTACCAACTGTTTGGATGGTTTCGTAAGTGTGTTGCCAGGTGCAATTCATCATTTCAAATTCACTTGTTTTCCATTTTGAAATGCATTGGGCTAAACTGAAGTTGAGTGTTACTCATTTATTCTTAACTTCTATGTCTTGAAACCACTTGTATCTCATATGAAATGCAAGATTCTAACATAAATGTACTGTTTTGAACAGTTTCCTTTTGGTAAACAAGCTGTAACACTTGGTATTGACTGAAAGTGCTTTTCTGCGCTTGAAACGCACTATTGTGAATTCAAGTTACCTTCAAATATAACTTCGTGCAAAGTCAAAATACTATTGTAAAAACAGTTCTAAATGAGGAAATCCTCCGTTCCATTCCATGGATAAGAACTGTTTGGAAGGTTTCCTAAGTGTTTTTCAAAGTGCACTTCAACATCTCAAATTCACCTGTTTCCCTATTGAAATGTTTTGGGATTTACTAAAGTTGAGTGTTACTCAATGATCCTTCACTTCTATGTGTTGAAACCCCTTGTGTCACATGTTTAATGGAGGATTTTAAAAGAAACGTACTATTTTCAACAGTTTCCTTGTGGTAGACAATCTGTAACAGTTGTTATCTACTGAAAGTGCTTTTCAGCGCCTGAAACACGCTATTGCGAATTCCAGTTACCTTCATCTATAACTCAGTGCAAAGTAAAAATACTGTTGTAAAAACATTTCTAAATGATGAAATCCTCAGTTCCCTAATGGGTAAGATCTGTTTGGATGATTTCCTAAGTGATTTTCAAAGTACACTTCAACATCTCAAATTCACTTTTTTTCCCCTTTGAAACGCATTTGGACTAAATGAATTTGAGTGTTACTCAACGATCCTTAACATCTATATGTTGAAACCACTTGTATCACTTATGAAATGGAGGATTCTGACAGAAATATACTGTTTTGAGAAGTCTCCTTGTTGTAAACAAGCTGTAACACTTTTATCTACTGAAAGTGCTTTTCAGCGCTTGAAACGCGCTATTGTGAATTCCATTTACCTTCATCTATAACTCAGTGCAAATTCAAAATACTGTTGTAAAAACAGTTCTAAATGATGAAATACTCAGTTCCCTAATGGGTAAGAACTGCTTGGATTGTTAACTAAGTGTACTTCAACATCTCAAATTCACTTTTTTCCCCTTTGAAACACATTGGGCTAAACTGAAGTTGAGTGTTACTTAATGTTCCTTAGCTTCTGTGTTGAAACTTCTTTTATCACATGTGAAATGGAGGATCCTAACAGAAATGTACTGCTTTGAAACGTTTCCTTGTGATTTACAAGCCATCACACATGTCTACACAAAGTGATTTTCAGCCCTTGAAAAACGCTATTGTGAATTTAGGTTACCATCATCTCTAA
>NW_024380109.1:0-31002 GCF_016835505.1 Polypterus senegalus
TGTGTAAAGTCAAAATACTCTGGTAAAACAGTTCTAAATGATAAAATCCCCAGTACCCTTATGGTTAAGAACTGTTTGGATGGTTTCCCAACTGTTTTCAAAGTGCACTTCAACATCTCAAACTCACTTTTGAAATCCCATTGACTTGCATTGGGCAAAACTGAAGTTGAGTGAAACTCAATGAGTCTTAACTTCTATGTTGTGAAACCACTTGAAACACATCTGCGACATAGTTTTTACAGAAATGAACTGTTTTGAACAGTTTCCTGGTGGAAAACAAGGCGTCACACATGTGTACACAAAGTGAATTTCAGGCCCTGAAGCGTTATGGTGAAATAAGGTTACCTTCAACTCTAACGCTGTGTAAAGTCAAAATACTATGGTAAAACAGTTCTAAATGATAAAATCCCCAGTACCCTTATGGTTAAGAACTGTTTGGATGGTTTCCCAACTGTTTTCAAAGTGCACTTCAACATCTCAAACTCACTTTTGAAATCCTATTGACTTGCATTGGGCAAAACTGAAGTTGAGTGAAACTCAATGAGTCTTAACTTCTATATTGTGAAACCACTTGAAACACATCTGCGACAAAGTTTTTACAGAAATGAACTGTTTTGAACAGTTTCCTGGTGGAAAACAAGGCGTCACACATGTGTACACAAAGTGAATTTCAGGCCCTGAAAAGCGTTATGGTGAAATAAGGTTACCTTCAACTCTAACGCTGTGTAAAGTCAAAATACTCTGGTAAAACAGTTCTAAATGATAAAATCCCCAGTACCCTTATGGTTAAGAACTGTTTGGATGGTTTCCCAACTGTTTTCAAAGTGCACTTCAACATCTCAAACTCACTTTTGAAATCCTATTGACTTGCATTGGGCAAAACTGAAGTTGAGTGAAACTCAATGAGTCTTAACTTCTATGTTGTGAAACCACTTGAAAACATCTGCGACATAGTTTTTACAGAAATGAACTGTTTTGAACAGTTTCCTGGTGGAAAACAAGGCGTCACACATGTGTACACAAAGTGAATTTCAGGCCCTGAAGCGCGTTATGGTGAAATAAGGTTACCTTCAACTCTAACGCTGTGTAAAGTCAAAATACTCTGGTAAAACAGTTCTAAATGATAAAATCCCCAGTACCCTTATGGTTAAGAACTGTTTGGATGGTTTCCCAACTGTTTTCAAAGTGCACTTCAACATCTCAAACTCACTTTTGAAATCCTATTGACTTGCATTGGGCAAAACTGAAGTTGAGTGAAACTCAATGAGTCTTAACTTCTATGTTGTGAAACCACTTGAAACACATCTGCGACATAGTTTTTACAGAAATGAACTGTTTTGAACAGTTTCCTGGTGGAAAACAAGGCGTCACACATGTGTACACAAAGTGAATTTCAGGCCCTGAAAGCGTTATGGTGAAATAAGGTTACCTTCAACTCTAACGCTGTGTAAAGTCAAAATACTCTGGTAAAACAGTTCTAAATGATAAAATCCCCAGTACCCTTATGGTTAAGAACTGTTTGGATGGTTTCCCAACTGTTTTCAAAGTGCACTTCAACATCTCAAACTCACTTTTGAAATCCTATTGACTTGCATTGGGCAAAACTGAAGTTGAGTGAAACTCAATGAGTCTTAACTTCTATGTTGTGAAACCACTTGAAACACATCTGCGACATAGTTTTTACAGAAATGAACTGTTTTGAACAGTTTCCTGGTGGAAAACAAGGCGTCACACATGTGTACACAAAGTGAATTTCAGGCCCTGAAGCGCGTTATGGTGAAATAAGGTTACCTTCAACTCTAACGCTGTGTAAAGTCAAAATACTCTGGTAAAACAGTTCTAAATGATAAAATCCCCAGTACCCTTATGGTTAAGAACTGTTTGGATGGTTTCCCAACTGTTTTTCAAAGTGCACTTCAACATCTCAAACTCACTTTTGAAATCCATTAACTTGCATTGGGCAAAACTGAAGTTGAGTGAAACTCAATGAGTCTTAACTTCTATGTTGTGAAACCACTTGAAACACATCTGCGACATAGTTTTTACAGAAATGAACTGTTTTGAACAGTTTCCTGGTGGAAAACAAGGCGTCACACATGTGTACACAAAGTGAATTTCAGGCCCTGAAAGCGTTATGGTGAAATAAGGTTACCTTCAACTCTAACGCTGTGTAAAGTCAAAATACTCTGGTAAAACAGTTCTAAATGATGAAATCCCCAGTACCCTTATGGTTAAGAACTGTTTGGATGGTTTCCCAACTGTTTTTCAAAGTGCACTTCAACATCTCAAACTCACTTTTGAAATCCTATTGAGTTGCATTGGGCAAAAACTGAAGTTGAGTGAAACTCAATGAGTCTTAACTGCTATGTTGTGAAACCACTTGAAACACATCTGCGACATAGTTTTTACAGAAATGAACTGTTTTGAACAGTTTCCTGGTGGAAAACAAGGCGTCACACATGTGTACACAAAGTGAATTTCAGGCCCTGAAAGCGTTATGGTGAAATAAGGTTACCTTCAACTCTAACGCTGTGTAAAGTCAAAATACTATGGTAAAACAGTTCTAAATGATAAAATCCCCAGTACCCTTATGGTTAAGAACTGTTTGGATGGTTTCCCAACTGTTTTCAAAGTGCACTTCAACATCTCAAACTCACTTTTGAAATCCATTGACTTGCATTGGGCAAAACTGAAGTTGAGTGAAACTCAATGAGTCTTAACTTCTATGTTGTGAAACCACTTGAAACACATCTGCGACATAGTTTTTACAGAAATGAACTGTTTTGAACAGTTTCCTGGTGGAAAACAAGGCGTCACACATGTGTACACAAAGTGAATTTCAGGCCCTGAAGCGTTATGGTGAAATAAGGTTACCTTCAACTCTAACGCTGTGTAAAGTCAAAATACTATGGTAAAACAGTTCTAAATGATAAAATCCCCAGTACCCTTATGGTTAAGAACTGTTTGGATGGTTTCCCAACTGTTTTCAAAGTGCACTTCAACATCTCAAACTCACTTTTGAAATCCCATTAACTTGCATTGGGCAAAACTGAAGTTGAGTGAAACTCAATGAGTCTTAACTTCTATGTTGTGAAACCACTTGAAACACATCTGCGACATAGTTTTTACAGAAATGAACTGTTTTGAACAGTTTCCTGGTGGAAAACAAGGCGTCACACATGTGTACACAAAGTGATTTCAGGCCCTGAAGCGCGTTATGGTGAAATAAGGTTACCTTCAACTCTAACGCTGTGTAAAGTCAAAATACTCTGGTAAAAGCAGTTCTAAATGATGAAATCCCCAGTACCCTTATGGTTAAGAACTGTTTGGATGGTTTCCCAACTGTTTTTCAAAGTGCACTTCAACATCTCAAACTCACTTTTGAAATCCTATTGACTTGCATTGGGCAAAACTGAAGTTGAGTGAAACTCAATGAGTCTTAACTTCTATGTTGTGAAACCACTTGAAACACATCTGCGACATAGTTTTTACAGAAATGAACTGTTTTGAACAGTTTCCTGGTGGAAAACAAGGCGTCACACATGTGTACACAAAGTGAATTTCAGGCCCTGAAGCGCGTTATGGTGAAATAAGGTTACCTTCAACTCTAACGCTGTGTAAAGTCAAAATACTATGGTAAAACAGTTCTAAATGATAAAATCCCCAGTACCCTTATGGTTAAGAACTGTTTGGATGGTTTCCCAACTGTTTTTCAAAGTGCACTTCAACATCTCAAACTCACTTTTGAAATCCCATTAACTTGCATTGGGCAAAACTGAAGTTGAGTGAAACTCAATGAGTCTTAACTTCTATGTTGTGAAACCACTTGAAACACATCTGCGACATAGTTTTTACAGAAATGAACTGTTTTGAACAGTTTCCTGGTGGAAAACAAGGCGTCACACATGTGTACACAAAGTGATTTTCAGGCCCTGAAGCGCGTTATGGTGAAATAAGGTTACCTTCAACTCTAACGCTGTGTAAAGTCAAAATACTCTGGTAAAAGCAGTTCTAAATGATGAAATCCCCAGTACCCTTATGGTTAAGAACTGTTTGGATGGTTTCCCAACTGTTTTCAAAGTGCACTTCAACATCTCAAACTCACTTTTGAAATCCTATTGACTTGCATTGGGCAAAACTGAAGTTGAGTGAAACTCAATGAGTCTTAACTTCTATGTTGTGAAACCACTTGAAACACATCTGCGACATAGTTTTTACAGAAATGAACTGTTTTGAACAGTTTCCTGGTGGAAAACAAGGCGTCACACATGTGTACACAAAGTGAATTTCAGGCCCTGAAAGCGTTATGGTGAAATAAGGTTACCTTCAACTCTAACGCTGTGTAAAGTCAAAATACTATGGTAAAACAGTTCTAAATGATAAAATCCCCAGTACCCTTATGGTTAAGAACTGTTTGGATGGTTTCCCAACTGTTTTCAAAGTGCACTTCAACATCTCAAACTCACTTTTGAAATCCCATTGACTTGCATTGGGCAAAACTGAAGTTGAGTGAAACTCAATGAGTCTTAACTTCTATGTTGTGAAACCACTTGAAACACATCTGCGACATAGTTTTTACAGAAATGAACTGTTTTGAACAGTTTCCTGGTGGAAAACAAGGCGTCACACATGTGTACACAAAGTGAATTTCAGGCCCTGAACCGCGTTATGGTGAAATAAGGTTACCTTCAACTCTAACGCTGTGTAAAGTCAAAATACTATGGTAAAACAGTTCTAAATGATAAAATCCCCAGTACCCTTATGGTTAAGAACTGTTTGGATGGTTTCCCAACTGTTTTCAAAGTGCACTTCAACATCTCAAACTCACTTTTGAAATCCCATTGACTTGCATTGGGCAAAACTGAAGTTGAGTGAAACTCAATGAGTCTTAACTTCTATGTTGTGAAACCACTTGAAACACATCTGCGACATAGTTTTTACAGAAATGAACTGTTTTGAACAGTTTCCTGGTGGAAAACAAGGCGTCACACATGTGTACACAAAGTGAATTTCAGGCCCTGAAGCGCGTTATGGTGAAATAAGGTTACCTTCAACTCTAACGCTGTGTAAAGTCAAAATACTATGGTAAAACAGTTCTAAATGATAAAATCCCCAGTACCCTTATGGTTAAGAACTGTTTGGATGGTTTCCCAACTGTTTTCAAAGTGCACTTCAACATCTCAAACTCACTTTTGAAATCCTATTGACTTGCATTGGGCAAAACTGAAGTTGAGTGAAACTCAATGAGTCTTAACTTCTATGTTGTGAAACCACTTGAAACACATCTGCGACATAGTTTTTACAGAAATGAACTGTTTTGAACAGTTTCCTGGTGGAAAACAAGGCGTCACACATGTGTACACAAAGTGAATTTCAGGCCCTGAAGCGTTATGGTGAAATAAGGTTACCTTCAACTCTAACGCTGTGTAAAGTCAAAATACTCTGGTAAAACAGTT
The DNA here is from genome assembly GCF_016835505.1 of Polypterus senegalus. Taxonomy (NCBI): domain Eukaryota; kingdom Metazoa; phylum Chordata; class Cladistia; order Polypteriformes; family Polypteridae; genus Polypterus; species Polypterus senegalus. Next base: position 5,457 of record NW_024380109.1, read on the forward strand.
CTAAATGATAAAATCCCCAGTACCCTTATGGTTAAGAACTGTTTGGATGGTTTCCCAACTGTTTTCAAAGTGCACTTCAACATCTCAAACTCACTTTTGAAATCCTATTGACTTGCATTGGGCAAAACTGAAGTTGAGTGAAACTCAATGAGTCTTAACTTCTATGTTGTGAAACCACTTGAAACACATCTGCGACATAGTTTTTACAGAAATGAACTGTTTTGAACAGTTTCCTGGTGGAAAACAAGGCGTCACACATGTGTACACAAAGTGAATTTCAGGCCCTGAAAGCGTTATGGTGAAATAAGGTTACCTTCAACTCTAACGCTGTGTAAAGTCAAAATACTATGGTAAAACAGTTCTAAATGATAAAATCCCCAGTACCCTTATGGTTAAGAACTGTTTGGATGGTTTCCCAACTGTTTTCAAAGTGCACTTCAACATCTCAAACTCACTTTTGAAATCCCATTGACTTGCATTGGGCAAAACTGAAGTTGAGTGAAACTCAATGAGTCTTAACTTCTATGTTGTGAAACCACTTGAAACACATCTGCGACATAGTTTTTACAGAAATGAACTGTTTTGAACAGTTTCCTGGTGGAAAACAAGGCGTCACACATGTGTACACAAAGTGAATTTCAGGCCCTGAAAGCGTTATGGTGAAATAAGGTTACCTTCAACTCTAACGCTGTGTAAAGTCAAAATACTATGGTAAAACAGTTCTAAATGATAAAATCCCCAGTACCCTTATGGTTAAGAACTGTTTGGATGGTTTCCCAACTGTTTTCAAAGTGCACTTCAACATCTCAAACTCACTTTTGAAATCCCATTGACTTGCATTGGGCAAAACTGAAGTTGAGTGAAACTCAATGAGTCTTAACTTCTATGTTGTGAAACCACTTGAAACACATCTGCGACATAGTTTTTACAGAAATGAACTGTTTTGAACAGTTTCCTGGTGGAAAACAAGGCGTCACACATGTGTACACAAAGTGAATTTCAGGCCCTGAAGCGCGTTATGGTGAAATAAGGTTACCTTCAACTCTAACGCTGTGTAAAGTCAAAATACTATGGTAAAACAGTTCTAAATGATAAAATCCCCAGTACCCTTATGGTTAAGAACTGTTTGGATGGTTTCCCAACTGTTTTCAAAGTGCACTTCAACATCTCAAACTCACTTTTGAAATCCCATTGACTTGCATTGGGCAAAACTGAAGTTGAGTGAAACTCAATGAGTCTTAACTTCTATGTTGTGAAACCACTTGAAAACATCTGCGACATAGTTTTTACAGAAATGAACTGTTTTGAACAGTTTCCTGGTGGAAAACAAGGCGTCACACATGTGTACACAAAGTGAATTTCAGGCCCTGAAAGCGTTATGGTGAAATAAGGTTACCTTCAACTCTAACGCTGTGTAAAGTCAAAATACTCTGGTAAAACAGTTCTAAATGATAAAATCCCCAGTACCCTTATGGTTAAGAACTGTTTGGATGGTTTCCCAACTGTTTTCAAAGTGCACTTCAACATCTCAAACTCACTTTTGAAATCCCATTGACTTGCATTGGGCAAAACTGAAGTTGAGTGAAACTCAATGAGTCTTAACTTCTATGTTGTGAAACCACTTGAAACACATCTGCGACATAGTTTTTACAGAAATGAACTGTTTTGAACAGTTTCCTGGTGGAAAACAAGGCGTCACACATGTGTACACAAAGTGAATTTCAGGCCCTGAAGCGCGTTATGGTGAAATAAGGTTACCTTCAACTCTAACGCTGTGTAAAGTCAAAATACTCTGGTAAAAGCAGTTCTAAATGATGAAATCCCCAGTACCCTTATGGTTAAGAACTGTTTGGATGGTTTCCCAACTGTTTTTCAAAGTGCACTTCAACATCTCAAACTCACTTTTGAAATCCCATTGACTTGCATTGGGCAAAACTGAAGTTGAGTGAAACTCAATGAGTCTTAACTTCTATGTTGTGAAACCACTTGAAACACATCTGCGACATAGTTTTTACAGAAATGAACTGTTTTGAACAGTTTCCTGGTGGAAAACAAGGCGTCACACATGTGTACACAAAGTGAATTTCAGGCCCTGAAGCGCGTTATGGTGAAATAAGGTTACCTTCAACTCTAACGCTGTGTAAAGTCAAAATACTCTGGTAAAACAGTTCTAAATGATAAAATCCCCAGTACCCTTATGGTTAAGAACTGTTTGGATGGTTTCCCAACTGTTTTCAAAGTGCACTTCAACATCTCAAACTCACTTTTGAAATCCCCATTGACTTGCATTGGGCAAAACTGAAGTTGAGTGAAACTCAATGAGTCTTAACTTCTATGTTGTGAAACCACTTGAAACACATCTGCGACATAGTTTTTACAGAAATGAACTGTTTTGAACAGTTTCCTGGTGGAAAACAAGGCGTCACACATGTGTACACAAAGTGAATTTCAGGCCCTGAAGCGCGTTATGGTGAAATAAGGTTACCTTCAACTCTAACGCTGTGTAAAGTCAAAATACTCTGGTAAAACAGTTCTAAATGATGAAATCCCCAGTACCCTTATGGTTAAGAACTGTTTGGATGGTTTCCCAACTGTTTTCAAAGTGCACTTCAACATCTCAAACTCACTTTTGAAATCCCTTGACTTGCATTGGGCAAAACTGAAGTTGAGTGAAACTCAATGAGTCTTAACTTCTATGTTGTGAAACCACTTGAAACACATCTGCGACATAGTTTTTACAGAAATGAACTGTTTTGAACAGTTTCCTGGTGGAAAACAAGGCGTCACACATGTGTACACAAAGTGAATTTCAGGCCCTGAAAGCGTTATGGTGAAATAAGGTTACCTTCAACTCTAACGCTGTGTAAAGTCAAAATACTATGGTAAAACAGTTCTAAATGATAAAATCCCCAGTACCCTTATGGTTAAGAACTGTTTGGATGGTTTCCCAACTGTTTTCAAAGTGCACTTCAACATCTCAAACTCACTTTTGAAATCCCATTGACTTGCATTGGGCAAAACTGAAGTTGAGTGAAACTCAATGAGTCTTAACTTCTATGTTGTGAAACCACTTGAAACACATCTGCGACATAGTTTTTACAGAAATGAACTGTTTTGAACAGTTTCCTGGTGGAAAACAAGGCGTCACACATGTGTACACAAAGTGAATTTCAGGCCCTGAAGCGCGTTATGGTGAAATAAGGTTACCTTCAACTCTAACGCTGTGTAAAGTCAAAATACTATGGTAAAACAGTTCTAAATGATAAAATCCCCAGTACCCTTATGGTTAAGAACTGTTTGGATGGTTTCCCAACTGTTTTCAAAGTGCACTTCAACATCTCAAACTCACTTTTGAAATCCATTGACTTGCATTGGGCAAAACTGAAGTTGAGTGAAACTCAATGAGTCTTAACTTCTATGTTGTGAAACCACTTGAAACACATCTGCGACATAGTTTTTACAGAAATGAACTGTTTTGAACAGTTTCCTGGTGGAAAACAAGGCGTCACACATGTGTACACAAAGTGAATTTCAGGCCCTGAAAGCGTTATGGTGAAATAAGGTTACCTTCAACTCTAACGCTGTGTAAAGTCAAAATACTATGGTAAAACAGTTCTAAATGATAAAATCCCCAGTACCCTTATGGTTAAGAACTGTTTGGATGGTTTCCCAACTGTTTTTCAAAGTGCACTTCAACATCTCAAACTCACTTTTGAAATCCCATTGACTTGCATTGGGCAAAACTGAAGTTGAGTGAAACTCAATGAGTCTTAACTTCTATGTTGTGAAACCACTTGAAACACATCTGCGACATAGTTTTTACAGAAATGAACTGTTTTGAACAGTTTCCTGGTGGAAAACAAGGCGTCACACATGTGTACACAAAGTGAATTTCAGGCCCTGAAGCGCGTTATGGTGAAATAAGGTTACCTTCAACTCTAACGCTGTGTAAAGTCAAAATACTCTGGTAAAACAGTTCTAAATGATGAAATCCCCAGTACCCTTATGGTTAAGAACTGTTTGGATGGTTTCCCAACTGTTTTCAAAGTGCACTTCAACATCTCAAACTCACTTTTGAAATCCTATTGACTTGCATTGGGCAAAACTGAAGTTGAGTGAAACTCAATGAGTCTTAACTTCTATGTTGTGAAACCACTTGAAACACATCTGCGACATAGTTTTTACAGAAATGAACTGTTTTGAACAGTTTCCTGGTGGAAAACAAGGCGTCACACATGTGTACACAAAGTGAATTTCAGGCCCTGAAGCGCGTTATGGTGAAATAAGGTTACCTTCAACTCTAACGCTGTGTAAAGTCAAAATACTATGGTAAAAGCAGTTCTAAATGATGAAATCCCCAGTACCCTTATGGTTAAGAACTGTTTGGATGGTTTCCCAACTGTTTTTCAAAGTGCACTTCAACATCTCAAACTCACTTTTGAAATCCTATTGACTTGCATTGGGCAAAACTGAAGTTGAGTGAAACTCAATGAGTCTTAACTTCTATGTTGTGAAACCACTTGAAACACATCTGCGACATAGTTTTTACAGAAATGAACTGTTTTGAACAGTTTCCTGGTGGAAAACAAGGCGTCACACATGTGTACACAAAGTGAATTTCAGGCCCTGAAGCGCGTTATGGTGAAATAAGGTTACCTTAAACTCTAACGCTGTGTAAAGTCAAAATACTATGGTTAAAAACAGTTCTAAATGATAAAATCCCCAGTACCCTTATGGTTAAGAACTGTTTGGATGGTTTCCCAATTGTTTTTCAAAGTGCACTTCAACATCTCAAACTCACTTTTGAAATCCCATTGACTTGCATTGGGCAAAACTGAAGTTGAGTGAAACTCAATGAGTCTTAACTTCTATGTTGTGAAACCACTTGAAACACATCTGCGACATAGTTTTTACAGAAATGAACTGTTTTGAACAGTTTCCTGGTGGAAAACAAGGCGTCACACATGTGTACACAAAGTGAATTTCAGGCCCTGAAAGCGTTATGGTGAAATAAGGTTACCTTCAACTCTAACGCTGTGTAAAGTCAAAATACTCTGGTAAAACAGTTCTAAATGATGAAATCCCCAGTACCCTTATGGTTAAGAACTGTTTGGATGGTTTCCCAACTGTTTTCAAAGTGCACTTCAACATCTCAAACTCACTTTTGAAATCCTATTGACTTGCATTGGGCAAAAACTGAAGTTGAGTGAAACTCAATGAGTCTTAACTTCTATGTTGTGAAACCACTTGAAACACATCTGCGACATAGTTTTTACAGAAATGAACTGTTTTGAACAGTTTCCTGGTGGAAAACAAGGCGTCACACATGTGTACACAAAGTGAATTTCAGGCCCTGAAGCGCGTTATGGTGAAATAAGGTTACCTTCAACTCTAACGCTGTGTAAAGTCAAAATACTCTGGTAAAACAGTTCTAAATGATGAAATCCCCAGTACCCTTATGGTTAAGAACTGTTTGGATGGTTTCCCAACTGTTTTTCAAAGTGCACTTCAACATCTCAAACTCACTTTTGAAATCCCATTAACTTGCATTGGGCAAAACTGAAGTTGAGTGAAACTCAATGAGTCTTAACTTCTATGTTGTGAAACCACTTGAAACACATCTGCGACATAGTTTTTACAGAAATGAACTGTTTTGAACAGTTTCCTGGTGGAAAACAAGGCGTCACACATGTGTACACAACGAGAATTTTAGGCCCTGAAATGCGTTATGGTGAAATAAGGTTACCTTCAACTCTAACTCTGTGTAAAGTCAAAATACTCTGGTAAAAGCAGTTCTAAATGATGAAATCCCCAGTACCCTTATGGTTAAGAACTGTTTGGATGGTTTCCCAACTGTTTTCAAAGTGCACTTCAACATCTCAAACTCACTTTTGAAATCCTATTGACTTGCATTGGGCAAAACTGAAGTTGAGTGAAACTCAATGAGTCTTAACTTCTATGTTGTGAAACCACTTGAAACACATCTGCGACATAGTTTTTACAGAAATGAACTGTTTTGAACAGTTTCCTGGTGGAAAACAAGGCGTCACACATGTGTACACAAAGTGAATTTCAGGCCCTGAAGCGCGTTATGGTGAAATAAGGTTACCTTCAACTCTAACGCTGTGTAAAGTCAAAATACTATGGTAAAACAGTTCTAAATGATAAAATCCCCAGTACCCTTATGGTTAAGAACTGTTTGGATGGTTTCCCAACTGTTTTCAAAGTGCACTTCAACATCTCAAACTCACTTTTGAAATCCCATTAACTTGCAATGGGCAAAACTGAAGTTGAGTGAAACTCAATGAGTCTTAACTTCTATGTTGTGAAACCACTTGAAACACATCTGCGACATAGTTTTTACAGAAATGAACTGTTTTGAACAGTTTCCTGGTGGAAAACAAGGCGTCACACATGTGTACACAAAGTGATTTTCAGGCCCTGAAGCGTTATGGTGAAATAAGGTTACCTTCAACTCTAACGCTGTGTAAAGTCAAAATACTCTGGTAAAACAGTTCTAAATGATGAAATCCCCAGTACCCTTATGGTTAAGAACTGTTTGGATGGTTTCCCAACTGTTTTTCAAAGTGCACTTCAACATCTCAAACTCACTTTTGAAATCCTATTGACTTGCATTGGGCAAAACTGAAGTTGAGTGAAACTCAATGAGTCTTAACTTCTATGTTGTGAAACCACTTGAAACACATCTGCGACATAGTTTTTACAGAAATGAACTGTTTTGAACAGTTTCCTGGTGGAAAACAAGGCGTCACACATGTGTACACAAAGTGAATTTCAGGCCCTGAAGCGCGTTATGGTGAAATAAGGTTACCTTCAACTCTAACGCTGTGTAAAGTCAAAATACTATGGTAAAACAGTTCTAAATGATAAAATCCCCAGTACCCTTATGGTTAAGAACTGTTTGGATGGTTTCCCAACTGTTTTTCAAAGTGCACTTCAACATCTCAAACTCACTTTTGAAATCCCATTAACTTGCATTGGGCAAAACTGAAGTTGAGTGAAACTCAATGAGTCTTAACTTCTATGTTGTGAAACCACTTGAAACACATCTGCGACATAGTTTTTACAGAAATGAACTGTTTTGAACAGTTTCCTGGTGGAAAACAAGGCGTCACACATGTGTACACAAAGTGAATTTCAGGCCCTGAAGCGCGCGTTATGGTGAAATAAGGTTACCTTCAACTCTAACGCTGTGTAAAGTCAAAATACTCTGGTAAAACAGTTCTAAATGATAAAATCCCCAGTACCCTTATGGTTAAGAACTGTTTGGATGGTTTCCCAACTGTTTTTCAAAGTGCACTTCAACATCTCAAACTCACTTTTGAAATCCCATTGACTTGCATTGGGCAAAACTGAAGTTGAGTGAAACTCAATGAGTCTTAACTTCTATGTTGTGAAACCACTTGAAACACATCTGCGACATAGTTTTTACAGAAATGAACTGTTTTGAACAGTTTCCTGGTGGAAAACAAGGCGTCACACATGTGTACACAAAGTGAATTTCAGGCCCTGAAAGCGTTATGGTGAAATAAGGTTACCTTCAACTCTAACGCTGTGTAAAGTCAAAATACTCTGGTAAAACAGTTCTAAATGATAAAATCCCCAGTACCCTTATGGTTAAGAACTGTTTGGATGGTTTCCCAACTGTTTTTCAAAGTGCACTTCAACATCTCAAACTCACTTTTGAAATCCTATTGACTTGCATTGGGCAAAACTGAAGTTGAGTGAAACTCAATGAGTCTTAACTTCTATGTTGTGAAACCACTTGAAACACATCTGCGACATAGTTTTTACAGAAATGAACTGTTTTGAACAGTTTCCTGGTGGAAAACAAGGCGTCACACATGTGTACACAAAGTGAATTTCAGGCCCTGAAGCGCGTTATGGTGAAATAAGGTTACCTTCAACTCTAACGCTGTGTAAAGTCAAAATACTATGGTAAAACAGTTCTAAATGATAAAATCCCCAGTACCCTTATGGTTAAGAACTGTTTGGATGGTTTCCCAACTGTTTTCAAAGTGCACTTCAACATCTCAAACTCACTTTTGAAATCCCATTGACTTGCATTGGGCAAAACTGAAGTTGAGTGAAACTCAATGAGTCTTAACTTCTATGTTGTGAAACCACTTGAAACACATCTGCGACATAGTTTTTACAGAAATGAACTGTTTTGAACAGTTTCCTGGTGGAAAACAAGGCGTCACACATGTGTACACAAAGTGAATTTCAGGCCCTGAAAGCGTTATGGTGAAATAAGGTTACCTTCAACTCTAACGCTGTGTAAAGTCAAAATACTCTGGTAAAACAGTTCTAAATGATGAAATCCCCAGTACCCTTATGGTTAAGAACTGTTTGGATGGTTTCCCAACTGTTTTCAAAGTGCACTTCAACATCTCAAACTCACTTTTGAAATCCTATTGACTTGCATTGGGCAAAACTGAAGTTGAGTGAAACTCAATGAGTCTTAACTTCTATGTTGTGAAACCACTTGAAACACATCTGCGACATAGTTATTTACAGAAATCAACTGTTTTGAACAGTTTCCTGGTGGAAAACAAGGCGTCACACATGTGTACACAAAGTGAATTTCAGGCCCTGAAGCGCGTTATGGTGAAATAAGGTTACCTTCAACTCTAACGCTGTGTAAAGTCAAAATACTATGGTAAAACAGTTCTAAATGATAAAATCCCCAGTACCCTTATGGTTAAGAACTGTTTGGATGGTTTCCCAACTGTTTTCAAAGTGCACTTCAACATCTCAAACTCACTTTTGAAATCCCATTAACTTGCATTGGGCAAAACTGAAGTTGAGTGAAACTCAATGAGTCTTAACTTCTATGTTGTGAAACCACTTGAAACACATCTGCGACATAGTTTTTACAGAAATGAACTGTTTTGAACAGTTTCCTGGTGGAAAACAAGGCGTCACACATGTGTACACAAAGTGAATTTCAGGCCCTGAAGCGCGTTATGGTGAAATAAGGTTACCTTCAACTCTAACGCTGTGTAAAGTCAAAATACTCTGGTAAAACAGTTCTAAATGATAAAATCCCCAGTACCCTTATGGTTAAGAACTGTTTGGATGGTTTCCCAACTGTTTTCAAAGTGCACTTCAACATCTCAAACTCACTTTTGAAATCCCCATTGACTTGCATTGGGCAAAACTGAAGTTGAGTGAAACTCAATGAGTCTTAACTTCTATGTTGTGAAACCACTTGAAACACATCTGCGACATAGTTTTTACAGAAATGAACTGTTTTGAACAGTTTCCTGGTGGAAAACAAGGCGTCACACATGTGTACACAAAGTGAATTTCAGGCCCTGAAGCGCGTTATGGTGAAATAAGGTTACCTTCAACTCTAACGCTGTGTAAAGTCAAAATACTCTGGTAAAACAGTTCTAAATGATAAAATCCCCAGTACCCTTATGGTTAAGAACTGTTTGGATGGTTTCCCAACTGTTTTCAAAGTGCACTTCAACATCTCAAACTCACTTTTGAAATCCTATTGACTTGCATTGGGCAAAACTGAAGTTGAGTGAAACTCAATGAGTCTTAACTTCTATGTTGTGAAACCACTTGAAACACATCTGCGACATAGTTTTTTACAGAAATGAACTGTTTTGAACAGTTTCCTGGTGGAAAACAAGGCGTCACACATGTGTACACAAAGTGAATTTCAGGCACTGAAAAGCGTTATGGTGAAATAAGGTTACCTTCAACTCTAACGCTGTGTAAAGTCAAAATACTCTGGTAAAACAGTTCTAAATGATAAATCCCCAGTACCCTTATGGTTAAGAACTGTTTGGATGGTTTCCCAACTGTTTTCAAAGTGCACTTCAACATCTCAAACTCACTTTTGAAATCCTATTGACTTGCATTGGGCAAAACTGAAGTTGAGTGAAACTCAATGAGTCTTAACTTCTATGTTGTGAAACCACTTGAAACACATCTGCGACATAGTTTTTACAGAAATGAACTGTTTTGAACAGTTTCCTGGTGGAAAACAAGGCGTCACACATGTGTACACAAAGTGAATTTCAGGCCCTGAAGCGCGTTATGGTGAAATAAGGTTACCTTCAACTCTAACGCTGTGTAAAGTCAAAATACTCTGGTAAAACAGTTCTAAATGATAAAATCCCCAGTACCCTTATGGTTAAGAACTGTTTGGATGGTTTCCCAACTGTTTTCAAAGTGCACTTCAACATCTCAAACTCACTTTTGAAATCCTATTGACTTGCATTGGGCAAAACTGAAGTTGAGTGAAACTCAATGAGTCTTAACTTCTATGTTGTGAAACCACTTGAAACACATCTGCGACATAGTTTTTACAGAAATGAACTGTTTTGAACAGTTTCCTGGTGGAAAACAAGGCGTCACACATGTGTACACAAAGTGAATTTCAGGCCCTGAAAGCGTTATGGTGAAATAAGGTTACCTTCAACTCTAACGCTGTGTAAAGTCAAAATACTCTGGTAAAACAGTTCTAAATGATAAAATCCCCAGTACCCTTATGGTTAAGAACTGTTTGGATGGTTTCCCAACTGTTTTCAAAGTGCACTTCAACATCTCAAACTCACTTTTGAAATCCCATTGACTTGCATTGGGCAAAACTGAAGTTGAGTGAAACTCAATGAGTCTTAACTTCTATGTTGTGAAACCACTTGAAACACATCTGCGACATAGGTTTTTACAGAAATGAACTGTTTTGAACAGTTTCCTGGTGGAAAACAAGGCGTCACACATGTGTACACAAAGTGAATTTCAGGCCCTGAAGCGTTATGGTGAAATAAGGTTACCTTCAACTCTAACGCTGTGTAAAGTCAAAATACTCTGGTAAAACAGTTCTAAATGATGAAATCCCCAGTACCCTTATGGTTAAGAACTGTTTGGATGGTTTCCCAACTGTTTTTCAAAGTGCACTTCAACATCTCAAACTCACTTTTGAAATCCTATTGACTTGCATTGGGCAAAACTGAAGTTGAGTGAAACTCAATGAGTCTTAACTTCTATGTTGTGAAACCACTTGAAACACATCTGCGACATAGTTTTTACAGAAATGAACTGTTTTGAACAGTTTCCTGGTGGAAAACAAGGCGTCACACATGTGTACACAAAGTGAATTTCAGGCCCTGAAAGCGTTATGGTGAAATAAGGTTACCTTCAACTCTAACGCTGTGTAAAGTCAAAATACTCTGGTAAAACAGTTCTAAATGATAAAATCCCCAGTACCCTTATGGTTAAGAACTGTTTGGATGGTTTCCCAACTGTTTTCAAAGTGCACTTCAACATCTCAAACTCACTTTTGAAATCCTATTGACTTGCATTGGGCAAAACTGAAGTTGAGTGAAACTCAATGAGTCTTAACTTCTATGTTGTGAAACCACTTGAAACACATCTGCGACATAGTTTTTACAGAAATGAACTGTTTTGAACAGTTTCCTGGTGGAAAACAAGGCGTCACACATGTGTACACAAAGTGAATTTCAGGCCCTGAAAGCGTTATGGTGAAATAAGGTTACCTTCAACTCTAACGCTGTGTAAAGTCAAAATACTATGGTAAAACAGTTCTAAATGATAAAATCCCCAGTACCCTTATGGTTAAGAACTGTTTGGATGGTTTCCCAACTGTTTTCAAAGTGCACTTCAACATCTCAAACTCACTTTTGAAATCCCATTAACTTGCATTGGGCAAAACTGAAGTTGAGTGAAACTCAATGAGTCTTAACTTCTATGTTGTGAAACCACTTGAAACACATCTGCGACATAGTTTTTACAGAAATGAACTGTTTTGAACAGTTTCCTGGTGGAAAACAAGGCGTCACACATGTGTACACAAAGTGAATTTCAGGCCCTGAAGCGCGTTATGGTGAAATAAGGTTACCTTCAACTCTAACGCTGTGTAAAGTCAAAATACTCTGGTAAAACAGTTCTAAATGATAAAATCCCCAGTACCCTTATGGTTAAGAACTGTTTGGATGGTTTCCCAACTGTTTTCAAAGTGCACTTCAACATCTCAAACTCACTTTTGAAATCCTATTGACTTGCATTGGGCAAAACTGAAGTTGAGTGAAACTCAATGAGTCTTAACTTCTATGTTGTGAAACCACTTGAAACACATCTGCGACATAGTTTTTACAGAAATGAACTGTTTTGAACAGTTTCCTGGTGGAAAACAAGGCGTCACACATGTGTACACAAAGTGAATTTCAGGCCCTGAAAGCGTTATGGTGAAATAAGGTTACCTTCAACTCTAACGCTGTGTAAAGTCAAAATACTATGGTAAAACAGTTCTAAATGATAAAATCCCCAGTACCCTTATGGTTAAGAACTGTTTGGATGGTTTCCCAACTGTTTTCAAAGTGCACTTCAACATCTCAAACTCACTTTTGAAATCCATTGACTTGCATTGGGCAAAAACTGAAGTTGAGTGAAACTCAATGAGTCTTAACTTCTATGTTGTGAAACCACTTGAAACACATCTGCGACATAGTTTTTACAGAAATGAACTGTTTTGAACAGTTTCCTGGTGGAAAACAAGGCGTCACACATGTGTACACAAAGTGAATTTCAGGCCCTGAAGCGTTATGGTGAAATAAGGTTACCTTCAACTCTAACGCTGTGTAAAGTCAAAATACTATGGTAAAACAGTTCTAAATGATAAAATCCCCAGTACCCTTATGGTTAAGAACTGTTTGGATGGTTTCCCAACTGTTTTCAAAGTGCACTTCAACATCTCAAACTCACTTTTGAAATCCTATTGACTTGCATTGGGCAAAACTGAAGTTGAGTGAAACTCAATGAGTCTTAACTTCTATGTTGTGAAACCACTTGAAACACATCTGCGACATAGTTTTTACAGAAATGAACTGTTTTGAACAGTTTCCTGGTGGAAAACAAGGCGTCACACATGTGTACACAAAGTGAATTTCAGGCCCTGAAGCGTTATGGTGAAATAAGGTTACCTTCAACTCTAACGCTGTGTAAAGTCAAAATACTATGGTAAAACAGTTCTAAATGATAAATCCCCAGTACCCTTATGGTTAAGAACTGTTTGGATGGTTTCCCAACTGTTTTTCAAAGTGCACTTCAACATCTCAAACTCACTTTTGAAATCCTATTGACTTGCATTGGGCAAAACTGAAGTTGAGTGAAACTCAATGAGTCTTAACTTCTATGTTGTGAAACCACTTGAAACACATCTGCGACATAGTTTTTACAGAAATGAACTGTTTTGAACAGTTTCCTGGTGGAAAACAAGGCGTCACACATGTGTACACAAAGTGAATTTCAGGCCCTGAAGCGCGTTATGGTGAAATAAGGTTACCTTCAACTCTAACGCTGTGTAAAGTCAAAATACTATGGTAAAACAGTTCTAAATGATAAAATCCCCAGTACCCTTATGGTTAAGAACTGTTTGGATGGTTTCCCAACTGTTTTCAAAGTGCACTTCAACATCTCAAACTCACTTTTGAAATCCCATTGACTTGCATTGGGCAAAACTGAAGTTGAGTGAAACTCAATGAGTCTTAACTTCTATGTTGTGAAACCACTTGAAACACATCTGCGACATAGTTTTTACAGAAATGAACTGTTTTGAACAGTTTCCTGGTGGAAAACAAGGCGTCACACATGTGTACACAAAGTGAATTTCAGGCCCTGAAAGCGTTATGGTGAAATAAGGTTACCTTCAACTCTAACGCTGTGTAAAGTCAAAATACTATGGTAAAACAGTTCTAAATGATAAAATCCCCAGTACCCTTATGGTTAAGAACTGTTTGGATGGTTTCCCAACTGTTTTCAAAGTGCACTTCAACATCTCAAACTCACTTTTGAAATCCCATTGACTTGCATTGGGCAAAACTGAAGTTGAGTGAAACTCAATGAGTCTTAACTTCTATGTTGTGAAACCACTTGAAACACATCTGCGACATAGTTTTTACAGAAATGAACTGTTTTGAACAGTTTCCTGGTGGAAAACAAGGCGTCACACATGTGTACACAAAGTGAATTTCAGGCCCTGAAAGCGTTATGGTGAAATAAGGTTACCTTCAACTCTAACGCTGTGTAAAGTCAAAATACTATGGTAAAACAGTTCTAAATGATAAAATCCCCAGTACCCTTATGGTTAAGAACTGTTTGGATGGTTTCCCAACTGTTTTCAAAGTGCACTTCAACATCTCAAACTCACTTTTGAAATCCCATTGACTTGCATTGGGCAAAACTGAAGTTGAGTGAAACTCAATGAGTCTTAACTTCTATGTTGTGAAACCACTTGAAACACATCTGCGACATAGTTTTTACAGAAATGAACTGTTTTGAACAGTTTCCTGGTGGAAAACAAGGCGTCACACATGTGTACACAAAGTGAATTTCAGGCCCTGAAAGCGTTATGGTGAAATAAGGTTACCTTCAACTCTAACGCTGTGTAAAGTCAAAATACTATGGTAAAACAGTTCTAAATGATAAAATCCCCAGTACCCTTATGGTTAAGAACTGTTTGGATGGTTTCCCAACTGTTTTCAAAGTGCACTTCAACATCTCAAACTCACTTTTGAAATCCCATTGACTTGCATTGGGCAAAACTGAAGTTGAGTGAAACTCAATGAGTCTTAACTTCTATGTTGTGAAACCACTTGAAACACATCTGCGACATAGTTTTTACAGAAATGAACTGTTTTGAACAGTTTCCTGGTGGAAAACAAGGCGTCACACATGTGTACACAAAGTGAATTTCAGGCCCTGAAGCGCGTTATGGTGAAATAAGGTTACCTTCAACTCTAACGCTGTGTAAAGTCAAAATACTCTGGTAAAACAGTTCTAAATGATAAAATCCCCAGTACCCTTATGGTTAAGAACTGTTTGGATGGTTTCCCAACTGTTTTCAAAGTGCACTTCAACATCTCAAACTCACTTTTGAAATCCCATTGACTTGCATTGGGCAAAAACTGAAGTTGAGTGAAACTCAATGAGTCTTAACTTCTATGTTGTGAAACCACTTGAAACACATCTGCGACATAGTTTTTACAGAAATGAACTGTTTTGAACAGTTTCCTGGTGGAAAACAAGGCGTCACACATGTGTACACAAAGTGAATTTCAGGCCCTGAAGCGCGTATGGTGAAATAAGGTTACCTTCAACTCTAACGCTGTGTAAAGTCAAAATACTATGGTAAAACAGTTCTAAATGATAAAATCCCCAGTACCCTTATGGTTAAGAACTGTTTGGATGGTTTCCCAACTGTTTTCAAAGTGCACTTCAACATCTCAAACTCACTTTTGAAATCCCATTGACTTGCATTGGGCAAAACTGAAGTTGAGTGAAACTCAATGAGTCTTAACTTCTATGTTGTGAAACCACTTGAAACACATCTGCGACAAAGTTTTTTACAGAAATGAACTGTTTTGAACAGTTTCCTGGTGGAAAACAAGGCGTCACACATGTGTACACAAAGTGAATTTCAGGCCCTGAAGCGCGTTATGGTGAAATAAAGTTACCTTCAACTCTAACGCTGTGTAAAGTCAAAATACTATGGTAAAACAGTTCTAAATGATAAAATCCCCAGTACCCTTATGGTTAAGAACTGTTTGGATGGTTTCCCAACTGTTTTCAAAGTGCACTTCAACATCTCAAACTCACTTTTGAAATCCCATTGACTTGCATTGGGCAAAACTGAAGTTGAGTGAAACTCAATGAGTCTTAACTTCTATGTTGTGAAACCACTTGAAACACATCTGCGACATAGTTTTTACAGAAATGAACTGTTTTGAACAGTTTCCTGGTGGAAAACAAGGCGTCACACATGTGTACACAAAGTGAATTTCAGGCCCTGAAAGCGTTATGGTGAAATAAGGTTACCTTCAACTCTAACGCTGTGTAAAGTCAAAATACTATGGTAAAACAGTTCTAAATGATAAAATCCCCAGTACCCTTATGGTTAAGAACTGTTTGGATGGTTTCCCAACTGTTTTCAAAGTGCACTTCAACATCTCAAACTCACTTTTGAAATCCTATTGACTTGCATTGGGCAAAACTGAAGTTGAGTGAAACTCAATGAGTCTTAACTTCTATGTTGTGAAACCACTTGAAACACATCTGCGACATAGTTTTTACAGAAATGAACTGTTTTGAACAGTTTCCTGGTGGAAAACAAGGCGTCACACATGTGTACACAAAGTGAATTTCAGGCCCTGAAAGCGTTATGGTGAAATAAGGTTACCTTCAACTCTAACGCTGTGTAAAGTCAAAATACTATGGTAAAACAGTTCTAAATGATAAAATCCCCAGTACCCTTATGGTTAAGAACTGTTTGGATGGTTTCCCAACTGTTTTCAAAGTGCACTTCAACATCTCAAACTCACTTTTGAAATCCCATTGACTTGCATTGGGCAAAACTGAAGTTGAGTGAAACTCAATGAGTCTTAACTTCTATGTTGTGAAACCACTTGAAACACATCTGCGACATAGTTTTTACAGAAATGAACTGTTTTGAACAGTTTCCTGGTGGAAAACAAGGCGTCACACATGTGTACACAAAGTGAATTTCAGGCCCTGAAGCGTTATGGTGAAATAAGGTTACCTTCAACTCTAACGCTGTGTAAAGTCAAAATACTATGGTAAAACAGTTCTAAATGATAAAATCCCCAGTACCCTTATGGTTAAGAACTGTTTGGATGGTTTCCCAACTGTTTTCAAAGTGCACTTCAACATCTCAAACTCACTTTTGAAATCCCATTGACTTGCATTGGGCAAAACTGAAGTTGAGTGAAACTCAATGAGTCTTAACTTCTATGTTGTGAAACCACTTGAAACACATCTGCGACATAGTTTTTACAGAAATGAACTGTTTTGAACAGTTTCCTGGTGGAAAACAAGGCGTCACACATGTGTACACAAAGTGAATTTCAGGCCCTGAAGCGCGTTATGGTGAAATAAGGTTACCTTCAACTCTAACGCTGTGTAAAGTCAAAATACTATGGTAAAACAGTTCTAAATGATAAAATCCCCAGTACCCTTATGGTTAAGAACTGTTTGGATGGTTTCCCAACTGTTTTCAAAGTGCACTTCAACATCTCAAACTCACTTTTGAAATCCATTGACTTGCATTGGGCAAAACTGAAGTTGAGTGAAACTCAATGAGTCTTAACTTCTATGTTGTGAAACCACTTGAAAAACATCTGCGACATAGTTTTTACAGAAATGAACTGTTTTGAACAGTTTCCTGGTGGAAAACAAGGCGTCACACATGTGTACACAAAGTGAATTTCAGGCCCTGAAGCGCGTTATGGTGAAATAAGGTTACCTTCAACTCTAACGCTGTGTAAAGTCAAAATACTATGGTAAAACAGTTCTAAATGATAAAATCCCCAGTACCCTTATGGTTAAGAACTGTTTGGATGGTTTCCCAACTGTTTTTCAAAGTGCACTTCAACATCTCAAACTCACTTTTGAAATCCCATTGACTTGCATTGGGCAAAACTGAAGTTGAGTGAAACTCAATGAGTCTTAACTTCTATGTTGTGAAACCACTTGAAACACATCTGCGACATAGTTTTTACAGAAATGAACTGTTTTGAACAGTTTCCTGGTGGAAAACAAGGCGTCACACATGTCTACACAAAATGAATTTCAGGCCCTGAAGCGCGTTATGGTGAAATAAGGTTACCTTCAACTCTAACGCTGTGTAAAGTCAAAATACTCTGGTAAAACAGTTCTAAATGATAAAATCCCCAGTACCCTTATGGTTAAGAACTGTTTGGATGGTTTCCCAACTGTTTTCAAAGTGCACTTCAACATCTCAAACTCACTTTTGAAATCCCATTGACTTGCATTGGGCAAAACTGAAGTTGAGTGAAACTCAATGAGTCTTAACTTCTATGTTGTGAAACCACTTGAAACACATCTGCGACATAGTTTTTACAGAAATGAACTGTTTTGAACAGTTTCCTGGTGGAAAACAAGGCGTCACACATGTGTACACAAAGTGAATTTCAGGCCCTGAAAGCGTTATGGTGAAATAAGGTTACCTTCAACTCTAACGCTGTGTAAAGTCAAAATACTATGGTAAAACAGTTCTAAATGATAAAATCCCCAGTACCCTTATGGTTAAGAACTGTTTGGATGGTTTCCCAACTGTTTTCAAAGTGCACTTCAACATCTCAAACTCACTTTTGAAATCCCATTGACTTGCATTGGGCAAAACTGAAGTTGAGTGAAACTCAATGAGTCTTAACTTCTATGTTGTGAAACCACTTGAAAACATCTGCGACATAGTTTTTACAGAAATGAACTGTTTTGAACAGTTTCCTGGTGGAAAACAAGGCGTCACACATGTGTACACAAAGTGAATTTCAGGCCCTGAAGCGCGTTATGGTGAAATAAGGTTACCTTCAACTCTAACGCTGTGTAAAGTCAAAATACTATGGTAAAACAGTTCTAAATGATAAAATCCCCAGTACCCTTATGGTTAAGAACTGTTTGGATGGTTTCCCAACTGTTTTTCAAAGTGCACTTCAACATCTCAAACTCACTTTTGAAATCCATTGACTTGCATTGGGCAAAACTGAAGTTGAGTGAAACTCAATGAGTCTTAACTTCTATGTTGTGAAACCACTTGAAACACATCTGCGACATAGTTTTTACAGAAATGAACTGTTTTGAACAGTTTCCTGGTGGAAAACAAGGCGTCACACATGTGTACACAAAGTGAATTTCAGGCCCTGAAAGCGTTATGGTGAAATAAGGTTACCTTCAACTCTAACGCTGTGTAAAGTCAAAATACTCTGGTAAAACAGTTCTAAATGATAAAATCCCCAGTACCCTTATGGTTAAGAACTGTTTGGATGGTTTCCCAACTGTTTTCAAAGTGCACTTCAACATCTCAAACTCACTTTTGAAATCCCATTGACTTGCATTGGGCAAAACTGAAGTTGAGTGAAACTCAATGAGTCTTAACTTCTATGTTGTGAAACCACTTGAAACACATCTGCGACATAGTTTTTACAGAAATGAACTGTTTTGAACAGTTTCCTGGTGGAAAACAAGGCGTCACACATGTGTACACAAAGTGAATTTCAGGCCCTGAAGCGCGTTATGGTGAAATAAGGTTACCTTCAACTCTAACGCTGTGTAAAGTCAAAATACTATGGTAAAACAGTTCTAAATGATAAAATCCCCAGTACCCTTATGGTTAAGAACTGTTTGGATGGTTTCCCAACTGTTTTCAAAGTGCACTTCAACATCTCAAACTCACTTTTGAAATCCCTTGACTTGCATTGGGCAAAACTGAAGTTGAGTGAAACTCAATGAGTCTTAACTTCTATGTTGTGAAACCACTTGAAAACATCTGCGACATAGTTTTTACAGAAATGAACTGTTTTGAACAGTTTCCTGGTGGAAAACAAGGCGTCACACATGTGTACACAAAGTGAATTTCAGGCCCTGAAGCGCGTTATGGTGAAATAAGGTTACCTTCAACTCTAACGCTGTGTAAAGTCAAAATACTATGGTAAAACAGTTCTAAATGATAAAATCCCCAGTACCCTTATGGTTAAGAACTGTTTGGATGGTTTCCCAACTGTTTTCAAAGTGCACTTCAACATCTCAAACTCACTTTTGAAATCCATTGACTTGCATTGGGCAAAACTGAAGTTGAGTGAAACTCAATGAGTCTTAACTTCTATGTTGTGAAACCACTTGAAAACATCTGCGACATAGTTTTTACAGAAATGAACTGTTTTGAACAGTTTCCTGGTGGAAAACAAGGCGTCACACATGTGTACACAAAGTGAATTTCAGGCCCTGAAGCGCGTTATGGTGAAATAAGGTTACCTTCAACTCTAACGCTGTGTAAAGTCAAAATACTCTGGTAAAACAGTTCTAAATGATAAAATCCCCAGTACCCTTATGGTTAAGAACTGTTTGGATGGTTTCCCAACTGTTTTCAAAGTGCACTTCAACATCTCAAACTCACTTTTGAAATCCATTGACTTGCATTGGGCAAAACTGAAGTTGAGTGAAACTCAATGAGTCTTAACTTCTATGTTGTGAAACCACTTGAAACACATCTGCGACATAGTTTTTACAGAAATGAACTGTTTTGAACAGTTTCCTGGTGGAAAACAAGGCGTCACACATGTGTACACAAAGTGAATTTCAGGCCCTGAAGCGCGTTATGGTGAAATAAGGTTACCTTCAACTCTAACGCTGTGTAAAGTCAAAATACTCTGGTAAAACAGTTCTAAATGATAAAATCCCCAGTACCCTTATGGTTAAGAACTGTTTGGATGGTTTCCCAACTGTTTTCAAAGTGCACTTCAACATCTCAAACTCACTTTTGAAATCCATTGACTTGCATTGGGCAAAACTGAAGTTGAGTGAAACTCAATGAGTCTTAACTTCTATGTTGTGAAACCACTTGAAACACATCTGCGACATAGTTTTTACAGAAATGAACTGTTTTGAACAGTTTCCTGGTGGAAAACAAGGCGTCACACATGTGTACACAAAGTGAATTTCAGGCCCTGAAAGCGTTATGGTGAAATAAGGTTACCTTCAACTCTAACGCTGTGTAAAGTCAAAATACTATGGTAAAACAGTTCTAAATGATAAAATCCCCAGTACCCTTATGGTTAAGAACTGTTTGGATGGTTTCCCAACTGTTTTCAAAGTGCACTTCAACATCTCAAACTCACTTTTGAAATCCCTTGACTTGCATTGGGCAAAACTGAAGTTGAGTGAAACTCAATGAGTCTTAACTTCTATGTTGTGAAACCACTTGAAAACATCTGCGACATAGTTTTTACAGAAATGAACTGTTTTGAACAGTTTCCTGGTGGAAAACAAGGCGTCACACATGTGTACACAAAGTGAATTTCAGGCCCTGAAGCGCGTTATGGTGAAATAAGGTTACCTTCAACTCTAACGCTGTGCAAAATCAAAATACTATGGTAAAACAGTTCTAAATGATAAAATCCCCAGTACCCTTATGGTTAAGAACTGTTTGGATGGTTTCCCAACTGTTTTCAAAGTGCACTTCAACATCTCAAACTCACTTTTGAAATCCCATTGACTTGCATTGGGCAAAACTGAAGTTGAGTGAAACTCAATGAGTCTTAACTTCTATGTTGTGAAACCACTTGAAACACATCTGCGACATAGTTTTTACAGAAATGAACTGTTTTGAACAGTTTCCTGGTGGAAAACAAGGCGTCACACATGTGTACACAAAGTGAATTTCAGGCCCTGAAACGCGTTATGGTGAAATAAGGCTACCTTCAACTCTAACGCTGTGTAAAGTCAAAACACTATGGTAAAACAGTTCTAAATGATAAAATCCCCAGTACCCTTATGGTTAAGAACTGTTTGGATGGTTTCCCAACTGTTTTCAAAGTGCACTTCAACATCTCAAACTCACTTTTGAAATCCCATTGACTTGCATTGGGCAAAACTGAAGTTGAGTGAAACTCAATGAGTCTTAACTTCTATGTTGTGAAACCACTTGAAACACATCTGCGACATAGTTTTTACAGAAATGAACTGTTTTGAACAGTTTCCTGGTGGAAAACAAGGCGTCACACATGTGTACACAAAGTGAATTTCAGGCCCTGAAGCGTTATGGTGAAATAAGGTTACCTTCAACTCTAACGCTGTGTAAAGTCAAAATACTCTGGTAAAACAGTTCTAAATGATAAAATCCCCAGTACCCTTATGGTTAAGAACTGTTTGGATGGTTTCCCAACTGTTTTTCAAAGTGCACTTCAACATCTCAAACTCACTTTTGAAATCCCATTGACTTGCATTGGGCAAAACTGAAGTTGAGTGAAACTCAATGAGTCTTAACTTCTATGTTGTGAAACCACTTGAAACACATCTGCGACAAAGTTTTTTTACAGAAATGAACTGTTTTGAACAGTTTCCTGGTGGAAAACAAGGCGTCACACATGTGTACACAAAGTGAATTTCAGGCCCTGAAGCGCGTTATGGTGAAATAAGGTTACCTTCAACTCTAACGCTGTGTAAAGTCAAAATACTATGGTAAAACAGTTCTAAATGATAAAATCCCCAGTACCCTTATGGTTAAGAACTGTTTGGATGGTTTCCCAACTGTTTTCAAAGTGCACTTCAACATCTCAAACTCACTTTTGAAATCCCATTGACTTGCATTGGGCAAAACTGAAGTTGAGTGAAACTCAATGAGTCTTAACTTCTATGTTGTGAAACCACTTGAAACACATCTGCGACATAGTTTTTACAGAAATGAACTGTTTTGAACAGTTTCCTGGTGGAAAACAAGGCGTCACACATGTGTACACAAAGTGAATTTCAGGCCCTGAAGCGCGTTATGGTGAAATAAGGTTACCTTCAACTCTAACGCTGTGTAAAGTCAAAATACTATGGTAAAACAGTTCTAAATGATAAAATCCCCAGTACCCTTATGGTTAAGAACTGTTTGGATGGTTTCCCAACTGTTTTTCAAAGTGCACTTCAACATCTCAAACTCACTTTTGAAATCCCCTTGACTTGCATTGGGCAAAACTGAAGTTGAGTGAAACTCAATGAGTCTTAACTTCTATGTTGTGAAACCACTTGAAAACATCTGCGACATAGTTTTTACAGAAATGAACTGTTTTGAACAGTTTCCTGGTGGAAAACAAGGCGTCACACATGTGTACACAAAGTGAATTTCAGGCCCTGAAGCGCGTTATGGTGAAATAAGGTTACCTTCAACTCTAACGCTGTGTAAAGTCAAAATACTCTGGTAAAACAGTTCTAAATGATAAAATCCCCAGTACCCTTATGGTTAAGAACTGTTTGGATGGTTTCCCAACTGTTTTCAAAGTGCACTTCAACATCTCAAACTCACTTTTGAAATCCCATTGACTTGCATTGGGCAAAACTGAAGTTGAGTGAAACTCAATGAGTCTTAACTTCTATGTGAATGAAACCACTTGAAACACATCTGCGACATAGTTTTTACAGAAATGAACTGTTTTGAACAGTTTCCTGGTGGAAAACAAGGCGTCACACATGTGTACACAAAGTGAATTTCAGGCCCTGAAAGCGTTATGGTGAAATAAGGTTACCTTCAACTCTAAAGCTGTGTAAAGTCAAAAAACTATGGTAAGAACAGTTCTAAATGATAAAATCCCCAGTACCCTTATGGTTAAGAACTGTTTGGATGGTTTCCCAACTGTTTTCAAAGTGCACTTCAACATCTCAAACTCACTTTTGAAATCCCATTGACTTGCATTGGGCAAAACTGAAGTTGAGTGAAACTCAATGAGTCTTAACTTCTATGTTGTGAAACCACTTGAAAACATCTGCGACATAGTTTTTACAGAAATGAACTGTTTTGAACAGTTTCCTGGTGGAAAACAAGGCGTCACACATGTGTACACAAAGTGAATTTCAGGCCCTGAAGCGCGTTATGGTGAAATAAGGTTACCTTCAACTCTAACGCTGTGTAAAGTCAAAATACTATGGTAAAACAGTTCTAAATGATAAAATCCCCAGTACCCTTATGGTTAAGAACTGTTTGGATGGTTTCCCAACTGTTTTCAAAGTGCACTTCAACATCTCAAACTCACTTTTGAAATCCCTTGACTTGCATTGGGCAAAACTGAAGTTGAGTGAAACTCAATGAGTCTTAACTTCTATGTTGTGAAACCACTTGAAAACATCTGCGACATAGTTTTTACAGAAATGAACTGTTTTGAACAGTTTCCTGGTGGAAAACAAGGCGTCACACATGTGTACACAAAGTGAATTTCAGGCCCTGAAAGCGTTATGGTGAAATAAGGTTACCTTCAACTCTAACGCTGTGTAAAGTCAAAATACTATGGTAAAACAGTTCTAAATGATAAATCCCCAGTACCCTTATGGTTAAGAACTGTTTGGATGGTTTCCCAACTGTTTTCAAAGTGCACTTCAACATCTCAAACTCACTTTTGAAATCCATTGACTTGCATTGGGCAAAACTGAAGTTGAGTGAAACTCAATGAGTCTTAACTTCTATGTTGTGAAACCACTTGAAAACATCTGCGACATAGTTTTTACAGAAATGAACTGTTTTGAACAGTTTCCTGGTGGAAAACAAGGCGTCACACATGTGTACACAAAGTGAATTTCAGGCCCTGAAGCGCGTTATGGTGAAATAAGGTTACCTTCAACTCTAACGCTGTGTAAAGTCAAAAACTATGGTAAAACAGTTCTAAATGATAAAATCCCCAGTACCCTTATGGTTAAGAACTGTTTGGATGGTTTCCCAACTGTTTTTCAAAGTGCACTTCAACATCTCAAACTCACTTTTGAAATCCCATTGACTTGCATTGGGCAAAACTGAAGTTGAGTGAAACTCAATGAGTCTTAACTTCTATGTTGTGAAACCACTTGAAACACATCTGCGACATAGTTTTTACAGAAATGAACTGTTTTGAACAGTTTCCTGGTGGAAAACAAGGCGTCACACATGTGTACACAAAGTGAATTTCAGGCCCTGAAAGCGTTATGGTGAAATAAGGTTACCTTCAACTCTAACGCTGTGTAAAGTCAAAATACTATGGTAAAACAGTTCTAAATGATAAAATCCCCAGTACCCTTATGGTTAAGAACTGTTTGGATGGTTTCCCAACTGTTTTCAAAGTGCACTTCAACATCTCAAACTCACTTTTGAAATCCCATTGACTTGCATTGGGCAAAACTGAAGTTGAGTGAAACTCAATGAGTCTTAACTTCTATGTTGTGAAACCACTTGAAACACATCTGCGAC
Source organism: Polypterus senegalus (assembly GCF_016835505.1). Classification (NCBI taxonomy): domain Eukaryota; kingdom Metazoa; phylum Chordata; class Cladistia; order Polypteriformes; family Polypteridae; genus Polypterus; species Polypterus senegalus. The sequence continues at coordinate 30,244 of NW_024380109.1, forward strand.
ATAGTTTTTACAGAAATGAACTGTTTTGAACAGTTTCCTGGTGGAAAACAAGGCGTCACACATGTGTACACAAAGTGAATTTCAGGCCCTGAAGCGCGTTATGGTGAAATAAGGTTACCTTCAACTCTAACGCTGTGTAAAGTCAAAATACTATGGTAAAACAGTTCTAAATGATAAAATCCCCAGTACCCTTATGGTTAAGAACTGTTTGGATGGTTTCCCAACTGTTTTTCAAAGTGCACTTCAACATCTCAAACTCACTTTTGAAATCCCATTGACTTGCATTGGGCAAAACTGAAGTTGAGTGAAACTCAATGAGTCTTAACTTCTATGTTGTGAAACCACTTGAAACACATCTGCGACATAGTTTTTACAGAAATGAACTGTTTTGAACAGTTTCCTGGTGGAAAACAAGGCGTCACACATGTGTACACAAAGTGAATTTCAGGCCCTGAAAGCGTTATGGTGAAATAAGGTTACCTTCAACTCTAGCGCTGTGTAAAGTCAAAATACTATGGTAAAACAGTTCTAAATGATAAAATCCCCAGTACCCTTATGGTTAAGAACTGTTTGGATGGTTTCCCAACTGTTTTCAAAGTGCACTTCAACATCTCAAACTCACTTTTGAAATCCCATTGAACTTGCATTGGGCAAAAACTGAAGTTGAGTGAAACTCAATGAGTCTTAACTTCTATGTTGTGAAACCACTTGAAACACATCTGCGACATAGTTTTTACAGAAATGAACTGTTTTGAACAG
>NW_024380110.1:0-6500 GCF_016835505.1 Polypterus senegalus
AATGATTTAATGGCTATGACCTGACAGCCTCAGTGCAGTGTGGGCTAAATGACAGTAAAGTGGTCGTTTACAGCTGTACAGGTTGTTATGTCAGAGCCATACTGGAGTATACAGACTCGGTGTGCTCTTAATATGCCGTTTGCTGGTGTAGTCATATAGGATGATGCCCATCTGAACTATCTGCCATCTCTATCTTGTTACCAATCGTGATGCCCATCAGTGCCCGCTGTACAGTTGGACTCCTGGCCTCCTCCAGTCTCAGAGACCTAAAGACAGGCTGAGGTCCACAGTTGGACCTGCGAGTCAAATGGAGGATAAATGAGATATAAACTACAAACCATCATCTGTCATGTTTTAATCTCTAAATGTCACGTAAGTAATATGTATTATAATAAACATATATTTGATGATCTTAAAGAGGTATTTAAAATCCCAAAACTAATAAAGATCCAGTTAAGTCAGATAACTGAATACCCTGATTAACAGGTGCACAGTCAAAAAAACTGCAAAAGGCATACATTTGCTCACAGATCAACATAGCAAACTTCATATAAAAATAAATTGAAATGTGACTATTAGCTCTATGATAACTGTGTTTCTTTACATTTAAACTGATACATGTAGAGATACAGCCAATGGATTCTTATGTCACATTTTATTGCCAGTTTTCTTGAACGCTGCCTTTCCCCTGATACCTGAACGGAGATGCATAGTATGTGATTTGTAATAATCTGTAAATCATAATACAGCTAAAACAAACTTGATTATGAGATCCACAGGCAAGAAACTTCAATGAGCTGCCTGTGTGTTGAGAACAGACATGAAGAGAGCGCAGAATATCTGACAGACATCAGCAAACAAAGAACTGAGGCTGATCTGTGTATGGAAGGGACAATGGAATATTAGGAATACTTAAATAAATAAACGTGAATAAATAGTAATGAAAGTAATAAAACATATTTTGGGGTTGTGTATTATAGAAGTAAAGACTTAACTCTGATACAGCGTTTAATGTATGAAATTGTAATACGCTTATAGTCTGCCTATAAGGTGACCTGTTAAATTTAGGCTGACTATTTCATCTTGGACATTCGAGTAAACAAATAAATAGCCAAACATTTGTTTTAATCTGACTGACTCAATCAAGTAGAGCCCACACTTAAGTCCACATCAATACATTAAAATTAGGCAGACACAAATTTGTATTGTTATGTTCATTTAAATTTTCTTCAGAAGTTGTTTAGTAACGATAAATATCTCATATCCAAACTTTTATTATCATTATCTTTTCAGAACCGCTAATCATAAATGATGGTGGCAAAAATACACTGCAGTCTTAATAATGCACTCGACAAAGTACTATAGTGTAAGACAGTGGCACTAGTAGACTATCGTCACAGAGGTATTTTACGAATATACACTCCGTCTCTTACAGTCACTTTATCTTCACCGTCCACCTTTAGAAATTATCTTACTCTTCCACCTTTAGAAATCACTACCACCTTTCTTTTTATGTATCCATAAGGCAATTGGCTAAAGTGGAGCATGAATGACAAATAACACCGATTAGCGATTTGTTAAATAAAAAGATGATTGACTGCGATGTTTAAATTTTTGATTGGCTGATCAGTGCCTCCGTGGGTTTCCTCCCACAGTCCAAAGACATGCAGGTTAGGTGGATTGGCGATTCTAAATTGGCCCTAGTGTGTGCTTGGTGTGTGTTTGTGTGTGTCCTGCGGAGGGTTGGCACCCTGCCCAGGATTGGTTCCTGCTTTGTGCCCTGTGTTGACGAGGATTGGCTCCAGTAGACCCCTGTGACCCTGTGTTCAGATTCAACGGGTTGGAAAATGGATGGATGGATGGATGGATGGATGGATTGGCTGAAGTCGAAAATGATATTCATGCCCATTTTACTCCGGTCTGTAGCAATATCTACAGTACTTGAAATCGGCTGCTGACTGTGGTGATATCAATGACGATCATGACGCTAGCGTGCCTTAAAATTACGCGGACGGGCACATTTGAAACAAGAGCAGCACTTCGAAAGCTCGGCACGGTGTCAACATGTCAGTATCGAGCAGCCCATCACTACTCTGAACTTTTCATTTCCGAAGAGCGCCCGTCGGCAGAGGCAGTGGATGTTTATTTGAAATCTATTGATTCATCAAAAGTCACACAAACTGGCAGCCCTGGTCTCAGCTGAAGAACTCAAAATCGCTGTAAGTGAGGGCTGGCCTCGCACTGCTAGGCTGGTGCAGGAAATGCGGGTGAGATAAAATCCGAAATATAGATGACACGCACGTGGTGGGTTGGCACCCTGCCCAGGATTGGTCCCTGCCTTGTGCCCTGTGTTGGCTGGGATTGCCTCCAGCAGACCCCCGTGACCCAGTGTTTGGATTCAGCGGGTTGGATAATGGATGGATGGATAGAAGACATGATGAGAGGTCTGGCCGCTATTAACTCCACAGCTGCACAACTTGACTGCTGTAAACTCCCCCTTCCAGGTGATATAAAAGAAATGCAGTCTGAACTCAGAAAGGACTTTAATTCCTGTTGCTGTGGTCTGTAAATAAAGTTAAATACATACGCTCAGTCACACCATTATATTCAAGTACTCATTTTAACTACTCTGCACATCTAACTTTAACATACATTTGAACCTCTTTATATTAAATTGTAGCGGTCAGGTGCCGCTAAGATTCACACCGTCAAGATGATGGTGATTTATTTATTTTTTATAGTGGATCACAGGGACGTTACCAACCTTGGCTTGACCCACACACACTCACAGCAGAGACAGCACACTGGGGAATAACAATTTTTAAAGAATGTAATGCAATTAAATCATATAAATGAAAACAATAATACCACCCCAGAACCCCCTCACTATATTACATCAAACATATAAACACAAACAACTTCACACAGCAAAGTCAATGGAAACAACACCGGATGAAATGATAGATGATGATAGTGAGTCCAGAGACCTGCACGCTGCAAGGGAATGAAAAACAGTCCTACCGGTAGCCACTGTAAGGGAGAAGATGGATGGATGGTTCAGGAGCGCTCCTTTTCTTGCGGGGAAGCCAATGAATCCATAATCAATCTTCAGGACACAGGTAGACAGAAGACAATCCAGACTCCAACAACGAATAACATCCAGGACACAAAACTAATTACGGCTTAAACAACAGAAGGCAGTCTCACAGTTAAACGGAACCAAAATACAACAATAAAACACACTTTCTTTCCTTTGGCCACCTGCCCTCCTTTTAAACTGCTTTGACCACCTTTGACCCCAACAGCCCCTGCAGGGACTGCTGGGAGATGCAGTTTTAATTCATAGTAGCACTGCTACAAAATTATCGAGAATAAACCTACTTTTCCGCAAGGACGCACAGCATTAATGGCTCAGGTTAAATGGGAAAAGGGCAAACTGATCTTACAACATGCAGTAAGTAAACAAATCAACGAAAAAATAGCAAAGCATGCACTTTCACCTGGAAGTACGTAAGAAAAAGTTCCACAACTGCGTTCTAAAGTTCTGCCAATAGAGGTCGCCATTTAATCTGGCTAAGGACTTTATGACAAGAATCTTCCATAACCTAACAAAGCCGCACTGTCCTTAAATGTAATGACAATATTAAGAAATCTGCACTAAATATCCATTTGATCAAACCCAAATCTTTCCTCCCCCACCTTACCATTCATTTAATATTGAGAGTGGCCACTAGAGGGGGCAGTTTGGCTACAGAAGAATCAGCTCACCTGTCAGCTCTGAAGGTCATGTGACTGTGTGATCGTGTCTCTCTTATTTTGCTCTTAATTCATTTAAATCTTAATTAGTTTTAGATATAATATTTAAAGTTCATTATTTTACTCTTGTGTTTTTACTTTATTCTTATTTCTTTTACACTGCACTGTATTCTTTTCTCCCCCCTTCAATGCTGACCTTTCCCATGTGTGTAATATGGCGGGTGTCCACTAGAGGGCGCCACTGCACTTCAGTCCCACCCCTCAGTCCTCCTGTTAAAGTCTCCATTCGTCGGACTCTCTTGATTGTTTCTCATTCTCTCCTTTCATGTTTCACTGCTCAGGATTTCACTGAATGCTTTCTGCTTTTATCTTTTAGATTTCCTTTTTGTATAAATTGCTGTGTAAAATTTAGAGTGGCCACAAGAGGCAGTAGCTTGGCGATTGACCAATCAGTGACCCCTTCTGTCCATTCCTTGTCTTTGTTATGTGCTTTTCAATTTCAGGTTTGTGGTCAAGGTGGGCTAACCCTGGAAGGAGTGCCAGTTCATACTGAGTCTGTATAGCGCCTTTCAGTTGTGGTGATCCAGCAGGACCACATGCCTCCTACTTAACAGGTGAAATTCAGTGACACTTGGGGGCCTCAGTAGTTGTTGGGGTGTCCGCCTGAAGGACATGTGGCTGTGAATCAACAGTGACTTCTGCTGGTCAGACTGGTCTGAGGTGTCACCGCCCCTTATTAAGACACACACAGCTGATTGGCTACTCAAACCCAATAATAACGGAGACCCTGACAGCCGCACTCGCCCCGCATTATCATCCACAAATTAAATCACAGAGGTGCCCACCCAACCCACCAATCCTTTAAATTTAATTTCACCCCAAACACAAAGACACCTGAGCTTGTGGGGATATCAAATGACACGTGAAGGGTACTGGTCAGTGGTCACATGGTGTCAGATGGCTGATTGTTACACTGCCGTGAAGACCAACACTAAACCCTGGATAGAGGGGCTCAGTGAAGGTGGTGTTGAACCTGTGCAGGAGGGTCATTGTGTGTGAGACGCTATAAAATGACAGAGAGCCAGCAGGCCAGTCCAGATACACACCTATTCTGGGGCTGTAGGGGGCGCTGATTACCATCCCCTTGTTATTGTGCTGCACAGAGTACCTGGAAATAAACCACTGCAAACTCCAGGACTTGTTGTTGTATCCAAGGCCGCACTCCTCGCCCCGTCCTTTCCTTCTCAGTCCTTTGTATGCAACTCCAATGTCCATAACATATCCACTGCACTCCACCTCCCAGTAACAGCGAGTCCCAGTCAATGCCTCTTTACACAGAACTTGTTCCCAGCAGTCAAATCTCTCAGGATGATCAGGATATTCGGTTTTTGCACTCTCACGTGTCATCTTCTTGTTCCCTTCAGACAGATGGAGCCATGTGTGTGCTGTGTTGATGTCCAGTGTGAGGGGACAGAAGTCTGAAAGGACAGAAAAGAAAACAAGTGAGGAAATCTGGAAGTGTGTAACGGGACTGGGAGCGAAGCGTGTTTTGGAGTTTGTGTGAAGAAGTGACAAGCTGCTGAGATGAATCTGTGGTGGTCCTTATGACACGTTTAGTGACACGAGATGTCTACTGATCTGCACAGATGAAGAGCACAGCAGACCTCACCACACGCTCTCATTTATTTATGGAGTGTGACGTTGGTGAGCCAAACCAGACACCAATGGAGAATGTGATTACACTTTCAATTACGGCTTTGTGAAACTGAACGGGGACTTACTGTGAAATATTTAATTTCTTTATCTGGCGTAAGAAGTCCAGTCGCCGCTGTGCCTTCTTAGTGATGTGGTGGTGTTCATGTCCCAGCTGCCACCATATTGACTGCTGAATCATTCATTTCTAGTGTTAAAGGTTGTGACTGCTGTTTGTGAAAGTCAACGGCCATTTCCACTGTCTCGGGGATCTTGAGCACCAGGGTGTTGAAGATCACCAAGACACAAGACAAGACCTCTCTTTTCTAGAAGGTGTTTCATTGCCGTTAGTAATTAGACCAATAATGGTGGTGTCATCAGTGAACTTAATGATTTAACTGAAGGATCTTTGAACCTGCAGTCATTGGGGTACAAGGAGTAAAGTAGGGGGGCCATCCACAGCCTTGAGGGGCACCTGTGTTTATACAGAGACAGTCTGAGAGGTGGGAGTCCACACAAACATACTAATGTAGCAGCAGACTCCAGCGCCTTTGACTTGTTGTGATGATCAGCATCTCTAACTGCTCTGTAAAGCAGAAACCCCAGCAGTTCTAATTTGGAGTCAGGAACTGATGCAGTAAGCCAGGTGTCCACACAGCAATACGCTGACCAGAGAGAATAATCCTTACTGGGGCCGAGAAGAAGATGAAGTTCATCTGTTTTGGGCCTCAGTGGTCTGACGTTGATAATAATAATGCATTTTATTTATAATGCACTTTATATTTGGAACAAATCTCAAAGTGCTACAAAATTAATTCGACCCGAAAGCTTTGATAAAAAGATAAGTTTTAAAACCAGATTTAAAAGCATCAACAGTCTGTGGCGTCCTCAGATACTCAGGGAGAGCATTCCACAGTCTGGGTGCAGCTGAGCAAAAAGCTCAATCTCCCATAGTATGAAGTCTAGTCTAAGGAGTTTTCAAAGATGTACGTGAATTTGGATGTAAAAGTTTATTAAAGACATTGTAGAAAAGTAATCACTGTCACACTTCA